>NW_026880968.1:0-33813 GCF_032173495.1 Musca vetustissima | reverse complement strand
TAATTGTTACGTTACTGGCTGACTGACTGACTGACAGATGTTTAACCTCTTATTCCGAGAACGGGATGCTGCTTTTCACATTTTTAAGCCGTTGAGTGTTTACTTTAACAAATTGCATTTGCCAGGTTGCTGGCGATACTATGAGTGTGCGTACGTGTGTGTGTGGGATGATACAGGTTTCAAATAAGCTTCCTTACGCTGTTATGGTGATGAACGGCAAAAAGGTATACAAGGCTTGGATGTGAAATAGAACAAATTATGTTTAAAAAGATGCGTTTTTTTTTTTTTGGGTTTTTTCATTTTGTGATATATTCACGAAGTAAAACATCTGCCAGCTATGCCATTTTGAGTGCATCTTTTTTATGAAAAATGTACGTTTTTTATTTCCTTAAAGCCTCCATAATTCTCTACAATTCAAAAAGTGACTTTCCAGAAATTTTTCTGATATTTGAACACTGTGCCACCTTCTTACCTCCAACTTACTAGTATCGTCCTGTTTTAGTCCAACAACATTTTGAATTTGGCCTGACATTCGTTTTGCTTCATTATGCAAATGCCACTTGACAGTTGCAAACACAAAAAATAAGCAAATACACTACACAAATAACAAATACAATTTGTTTGGTAAATAATTTATAAATAATGCAATTTTGCTGTTCAACAAATGCGCTACTCAACAAATTCAGTTTGAAATGTTGGGTAAATATTCATCAGTGGTTGGTCGTCATCGTCGTCATCAGTGTTATAAAAACAAAAAGGAACAAATTTAATAAATTATGCCATGGTGTATACAGTTAGGCGCTGCGTTTATGCAAAACAAAAAAAAAATATTTCCACTTTAAAGTAAATTTTCACCGAGAAAAATTTTTTATTGGAAAAACTACCATTTTTATACCCATACAACTTTGTTGTCAGGGTATTATAATTTTGCTACTGTGCACATTTTGTCCTCAACTTATATATAAACCAGTGAGCGGAGCAGTATAGTCGGACGGGGCCGACCATATGATACCCTACACAACTTTCACGAAAATCTAACTTTGTGTGGTTCTATATTCTGATCTTGGGCAATATTTTCACTCTCTTGGCCTTCACCGTGGGTTGTGTTGTCAATTGTGGCCTATATATCAATTCAAAAAAAAAACCCAAAAAATTAAGTTTTCGGTCCACTGTATCCCAATATTATTATCTGATCATCGCCGGAAATTATAGGCGCTGTCCTTGGCCATACATGGATCCTCATGGAAAATTTCAAAGCGATCAAAGCTATATTTTCGCCCTTTAGGGTGGTAATGGGTTACTTAATAATATTTGAATACGTAAGTACCTGTAAATATTTAAGTGTAACTCCCACATCCGATTACATACGACAATGTAATTGGTATCAATTTGAAGGTCAACCACTCCTCTTGAATATTCTATCAACTTCTTGGGTCTTTTTTCTTCAGGGGTAAATACATACGCTTTAGAACACAAATTTTGTCATTTTTCACACAAAAGTCAGGGTCCATTTGACCCGCTAAATATTGACCGATCTTTATCAAAACTTGCATGCTTATTCTCTGGCCCGATCCCCTTCTCCATGCAAAAATTCGCGGAGTTTGGGCCATAATTGCGGCCTCTGGAGCGACCAGAAAAACCGACAAAAATTAAGTTTTTGGTCCATTTCATCCCCTAAATATTAACCGATCTTTTCCAAAAACAATAGGGATCTTCATTGGCCAGAACCCATCCTACATGCAAAATTTCGTGAAGATTGGTACATAACTGTGGCCTGTATCGTGTTTACAAATTATAATGGACAGACGGACGGACGGACACACATGTCTAGATCGACTCAGCTAGTCGAGATATGACGATCGGTATACTTAAAGGTGGGTCTAGGACCAATATTTCGCGGCGTTACAAACGTTTGGGGCTGCACAAAGCTATAATACCCTGACAACATAGTTGTGTAGGGTATAAATGGCATAATTTGAATAAAAATTAGAATTTTTATACCCTACACAACTATGTTGCAGGGTATTATAGCTTTGTGCATCCCCAAAAGTTTGTAACGCCGCGAAATATTGGTCCTGGAACCGCCATTCAGTATACCTCTAGTAATATATCGACTAGCTGAGTCGATGTAGACATGTGTGTCCGTCCGTCCGTCCGTCTGCCCATTATAATTTGTAAACACGATACAGGCCACAGTTATGGACCAATCTTCACGAAATTTTGCATGTAAGACGGGTTCTGGCCAATGAAGACCCCAATTGTTTTTGGTAAAGATCAGATAATATTTAGAGGATGAAATGGACCAAATACTTAATTTTTGTCGGTTTTTCTGGTCGCTCCAGAGGCCGAAATTATGGCCCGAACATCGTGAATTTTTACATGGGGAAGGTGATCAGGTCAAAGAATAAGCATGTCTGTTTTGACAAAGATTAGTCAATATTTAGCGGGTCAAATGGACCCTAACTTTTGTGCGAAAAATGACAAAATTTGTATTATATAGCGTATATATTTACTCCTGAAGGACATAGAGCCGAGAAGTTGATAGTATATCCAGTTGAGAAGATGATAGTATATCAATTATATTTTCGTATGTTCTCGGATGTGGGAGTTACACATAAATATTTACAGGTGCTTACGTATTCACATATTATTTAGTAACCCATTATAACACTAGCGGGCGGAAATATAACGCTGATCGATTTGATGGGGTTCCAGTTATGGTCAAGGACAACGCCTATACTCTTTGGTGATGGTCAGATACAACTTTTGGGATGAAGTGGACCGAAAAGTTATTTTTTGTGTGTGTGTTTTTTTTTGATTCGATCTATAGGCTACAATTAGAAGACGAACATCACATTACAACCCACGGTGAAGGGAGTATGGAAAAGTAATTAGAAGGGATGCACTGAATATCGGTAATATTCAGAAAATATTTCAGTGTAAGGAAGAGGTGTTGTTGACCTCTAATCGGGCATGAGGGTGCAACTACCACGAAATATTACCCAGACTCGGAATAAACTTCTTTAGAATGTTAGAACTCCGTCGTAGTTGTGTAGGGTATTGTATGGTCGGCCCCGTCCGACTATACTGCTCCGCTCACTGGTTTTCCATGTGTGTTGTCCAGTATAAGGTCTTAACATATGAAAAAATAGCTATTTACTGGATGTGTATTAAAAATAACATGTAAAAAACATTTATTTATCTATGGGCAACATTGGCTAACAAAGGGTTAATATTTAAATGCCATGGATCTTAATTCTTATTGGAATTTATTCCAGCATTTTGTGCGTTCATTCCTTTATTTGCTTATATACAATTTTAAGTTTTATTTTCTTCTTCATATTCCTCCTCTTTTTTGATTCGCGCATTAAATGAAAACCACCGTACATTTTTATCCGTTGTTAACGTATTTCGTTTATTGCATTTTTATAGTTTCCGTTTTAATTGTGTTGCTGTTTTTTTTCTCTTTTTTTCTTTTTCTTCTTCTTTTCTTATTTACATCCCTGGTATATATTTACATCCTCTAGTTGTTTACAATGTTGCCAATACCTTTGTTTATTGTTATTCAGTATTAACAATATTCAGCGGTGCATTTTTTTAGTTTTCTCTTTCTACTCCTTTTTGTTTCCTTTTGTGTGAAATTTTTATATTTCTGAAATTATTACAAAAAGGAATGAGCAATGGAAATATTTATATAATAATTAAAGCTTTTATTAAATTAATTGAAATTAAACTGAATATTAAGGATATACGAAGTTGTAGCAAATTACATCTATTTCGATGAGATGAAGAAACTGCAACCAACTTCAGACTGTCATTACTAAGCTTTTAAAATTATTCCAGTGACAGCTCAGCATTTTGGTGAGAATTTTCAAAAAAAAAAAAAAAAATTATTCGTTTTATAGTGTGATTTCTTTATATTTGGCTATCGTTTGAACACTCCAGTATTTAAATATGAATAAATCTTTTGAGTCTCGTACCATCGCTTGTTACCGTGATACTGGTAACGTAGCCCGACGTCACGGAAGTGGACGGAAGAAAGAAAACAGCGACATAGGCAGAAATGGTTCTAAAAGTAAAAAAGCCACTTGATCGAAACCCGCATCGCAGTGGCCGAAAATGGCTTGTGAGCTGAAAATATCGGCAAATATTGAAAAATGAGCTTGGGGTTAAGCCATTGAAATTCCAAAAAGTCCAAGAACTTACACCGCAACAGAAAGAAAATAGACTCAAAAGATCTAAAGAGTTGCTTCGCTTGGGCAAAAGTGGAGAACTGCCGAATTTGATTTTCTCCGATGAGAAAACATTCCTTGTCCAGCAGTTTGAAAACAAACAAAATTATCGTTTTTACTTGCCATAGAGGTCAGCTGAAAATGTGTACCTTCGGTTGGCCACCAGAACCCAAGCGCCGGCCATGGTAATGGTATGGGCCGCCATAACAGTCGACGGTCGCTCTCCGCTCGTATTAATCGTCAGAATAAATGCCGAATATTATCCCGAAAATATTCTGGAGGGGGTATTAAAATTTTGGGCACGCAAACATTTTGGCCGCAGACCTTGGACATTCCAATAGGACTCAGAACCATTGCGCTCAGCACTCGCCGCACAAGAATGGTTACAAAATGGGGTTTCTCGCTTAATTTCCTACGCAATGGCCACCAAAATCTCCGGATACCAATCCGTTGAACTATTGTGTCTGGAGGGGGGTCGAAAATGGTATTGGGCTGTTTTTCTTTTTATGTAGTTCGATATTCTTACGAGATTTATGTATTGCGAAATGCTATGGTTCCCTTCGCTGAAGAAAATGCACCGCTGTTTTGGGTGTTTCAAAGATTGATTGTGGCAGTCAAAAATCAGGATTTTATAATTGAAATGAAAAAAAAAAAACTTTAAAATGTACAGAATTTTCCCTTTATTCACTTCCATTTTCAACACCCTGTAACTCAACTGAATGCACCAAACAAAAAAATATTTTTTACGCTTCTAACGAGCCTACATCTGAAATCGATACTTCACGAGAAATCTATCAGTACAGCCATCTGCCGAAAAAATATGGATTTCTTTTTCCCAAAAAAAAAAAAAAAAAAAAACTCAAAATGTTCCTTTAGTTTTGACCAGGCAAAAATTGGGTCAACTTAGTTTCATAAAGAATATTTTTATTTCAAAATAATTTTTTTCGTTTAAAATTTTTGTTTCTTTTTTAGCACGAGTCTACTTATTTCTAAAAAATCTTTCACCATAATTTTATTTTTAAAAACCTGTTATCGTTACATTTATTCAGTTTGCAATTTTAGTTGCTTTAGTTTTGACCACCAGTGTGTATCTTGACGCCGAATTATAGGTGTAACATTGTAACTCCACTCAACAATTTCTATCCAATGCTGCATTTTATTTTTGAACTTTCTTCCCTGGCTCAAGCCAAGTCAATTATATATGCATATACAATTACATTGCATTGTGTGAATAACAATTCGGAATCGTGGTTTCCTTTCACTGTAATTTTTTTCTTGCGTTTTGTCCTGTGTATCCTTTTACGCAAACGAAACCAAAAAGTACAACATATTTTCACAGAAAAGTTTTGTTTCGAAAACCTCCAGATGATTTTTTTCCACTTGAATTTGCATTTTAACAGACTTTTCTATGTGGAGTTTCGAGTTTTTTTGTTGTTTTTTTGATGATGGTGTTAATTTGAATTTATATTCACTTTTCAAGAGAACAAAAAAGCACACGCACACACACACAAAATAATATCTGCAAATAAAATACATATATGCAATATAGCAAAGGAAGTTTTTAATCGCATTGAGGTTATTTGAAGTATGCATAAGGTTATAAATGGTATCTATGCAGCATAAGGAGTGCACCCACACACACACACACATACATAGATAGACAGATAGAACTTGAGCATAATGGACGACTTTGATATTCAAATAGGGAAATTATAATAAGTTTTGGACAAACCATTACTATATGCTTGAGAACATTTAAATAGATACCCAGACCTTTTTCGAATTTGTCACAGTACGCCACCCATGGTTATGGGCCAATATTTATGGGGTCAAATGGTCCACGACTTTTTTATTGAAACTTAATATATATAACAGTATACCCCAGAGAATAAAAATATCACGAAAGTCAAAGTACAATAGTGATTGGGTATTATATGATCGTCCCCATCTGATTAGATTGCTCACTCCGCCCACTGGTTTAAATTTATTATGGATTATAATTCCAGTCCTAAAACATCTACGGAATAAAAGTCCCGCCTACTAAAACCCTTCATGTTATGACTGATTACTATTGGTGGATGTGTGTTCTGGCTCAAAATCTTTAGTTTCATGTTTTTACAAAAACAAAAAAACATGCTGCTAGAGTGGTATAATAATGTCTAAACTAAACCTCTTATTTAATTTTTTATTTTATTTTTTTTTTTTTTTTAATTTTCATATATTAAATATTTGTGTATTACATACAACGAGTTGTTGATTTATAAATACAACTCAGACTCATTAATTTTCGCATATACAGCGAAATAATGATACCAGATTGATTACAGGTTTATTAATTTCCGTGCGCAAAACTAAATCCCTTCATTCAAAATAGCGAAATTTTAAAATATTTTTACCTAGCATATGTCTGTCTGTATTTGTACATTTCTAATATAAATTTTTATCTACTATTATTTTCTCTTTCCTATATTTCCAACAACACCAACAATATAATTCTTGCATGCTTTGCTGATGATGATAATGTCGATGCAAACAAAATAAAAATCAAATGCCTGCTTTGGATAATGGATTTGGATGCAATGTGACGCCCCACATCTATATGTAAAATAAACGATTATGAATATCAAATACAACAACAACAATTTTTATAATACACGCTTCCTCTCACACACACACACATGACACCAACAACAACAACAACTTGCCAATGTTTTGAATCACACACAGGGATTCGGATTTGTTACCTTTGCAAATAGTGCCGATGCGGAAAGAGCACGTGAACGTCTACATGGTACCGTGGTTGAGGGTCGAAAAATTGAGGTGGGTGCATGTTTTGTTTATATTTATATTATTGATATTATTATATGTATATATATATATATATATTATTTTATAATTAAATTGCTTAAATTATGAAAATTTCATAATGAATTGTTGCATGTTGGGGGAATGATGGAGAATTTTATAGATAAATGTATTTTATTTTGCATCGAAATGGTTAAAAAAAATAGAAAACATATATAAATACGAAAACATATCTAAATACGTTGTTACATCGAAAATACAAGGTCTTATCGCCATCCATTTTTTTAAGTATTTATTTATTCATCAAGGCAATCCCTCTCTGATATAATGCACTTATTCCAGCGAGTTTTCCAATACTCCAAATACTTCGAAATCTGCTTTTTGGTATGGAGGGTATATTAATGTTGTTTTTCCGTTTGTAACTCATCGAAATTATCATGTCTGCGGTCTGTTGTAAACACTCTTTTGTCTGCAGGCAGGTCAAGGTTGGGTGCCACCCAATTTTCGGTATATTAGGGTTCTTGAGTGCGCTCTTTAAACAAATTCACTGAAATTTGGTACAATAGGTTCTTATTGGATACCAATATTCTCCACTAAAATGTATAAATATAAGCCCACTTTTTCTTGTAGCTCCCATATAACGGTGCCCCCAATGTTCGGCATTTTGGGGTTCTTGAGTGCGCTTTTTAAACAAATTCACTGAAATTTAGAACATTGGGTCCTTATTGGGTACCAATACTCTCCACTAAAAATCATAACAATCGGTCCATTTTTTCTGGTAGCCCCCATCGTTATATGGGTAACGGCGGGGGGCTACCATATAACGGTAATCCCAATTTTGGGGTTCTTGAGTGGCCTTTTTAAACAAATTCATTGAAATTTGGTACAATAGATTCGTAGGGGGTAACCAATATTCTACACTAAAATTTATAAATATAGGTCCATTATTTCTGGTAGCTCCCATATAACGGTACCCCAAATTTTCGATATTTTGGGGTTCTTTTGAGTGCATTTTTCAAACAAATTCTCTGTAATTTGGTACAATGGGTTCTTATGGAGTCCAAATTTCTCCACTAAAACTTATAAATATAGGACCACTATTTTTGGTAGCCCCCATAAAATTTGGTGCATTGGGTTCCACTTTTTGGTAGTCCACTTTTTTCGTAGCCTCCATATAATGGTGCGCCCAATTTTCGGAATTTCGGGGTTTTTGATCTTTTTCAATCGAAATCACGGTAATTTGGCACTTTGGTTTCTTATGGGATACCAAAGCTCCCCATTAAAAGTTATAAATATAGGTCCCGGTATCCCCCATACCGGGAAAAAGTAGACCTATTAACACAACCCTCAAAATGTTCAGTATTTAGAGGATTTTGAGCGCGTTTTTTGAAAAGAATTCGCTTTCATTTGGTATTTTGTATTGGTACAAAAAATTATATTCGCCCCCTTTTTTGGGGTAGACCCATATAACCCCCTTTTTATATTAAAATAGTTAACTAATTTGTTCTGCGTTTTGGTGTTGCCTCCATATTGCTGTATTCCACCATAGTATGGAGGATATTCTGTACACAAAATTGTCAGTTTATACCCTACATAGTATGGAATTGTAGAACGATATAGCTCAACCATTCTTTTTAGATATACCATAGCAATTTCTGTATCCGAAATAGAATACACATTTTGTTATTTTTCATACAAAAGTCAGGGTCCATTTGACCCGTTAAATATTGACCGATCGTTATCAAAATAGGCATTCTTCGGGCCATAATTGCAACATCTGGAGCGATCAAAACTTCATTCCTTAAATATGAACCGATTTTTAACAAAAACAATAGGGGCCAGAACCGGGCCAATCGTGAAGATTGGTCCATAGCTGTGGCCTGTGGCGTGTGTACAAAAACAGTAATGGTCTTCATTACTGCTAGTCGAGATATGACGAGCTGAATACCAAAAGCTGGATCTAGAAGCAAAATTTCGTGGCGTTACAAACTCTTGGGGCTGCACAAAGATATAATACCCTTTCAATAACATAGTTGTTTAGGATAAAAATAACTAAAATTTTAGAGATCATCTGTTTCTACTGTAAAGTTGCTTTAGTTTTGTCCAAGCAAAAATTATTATTTATTTCATAATGAATTATTAACTTATAATAACTACATTTTATTGTCCAAAATTGTGTGGCAATCGGACAAACTTTGGGTCTTTAGTTCACAATTTACATAAAATCGGAAGAAAAAAATATATAGGAGCTATATATAAATCTGAACCGATTTTCAGGAAACTTTACACACATCACTTCAGACTCATTTCAGTACACTATGCCAAATTTTGTGCAAATCGAAATATGTATAGGGACTTTGGTACACCATTTACATTAAATCGGACGAAAATATATATGGGGCTATATCTAAATCTGAACCGATTTTCAGGAAACTAAAAACACATCATTCTAGACCTAATTCATTACGCTATGCCAAATTTCCTGCAAATCGAAAGATATATAGGGACTTTGGTACACTATTTACCTTAAATCGGACGAAAATATATATGGGAGCTATATCTAAATCTGAACCGATTTTTCACAATTTCAATAGGGTTCGTCCTTGGGCCAAATAAGTGACCTGTGCCAAATTTCATCCAAATCGGATCATATATGCGACCTGTACTTTGTTAACAAAAATACATGGACGGACGGACAGACGGACATGCATAAATCGACTCAGAAAGTGATTCTATGCATATTCTCAAAAGGAACCATGGGTCTATCTCGATTATTTCTGCCTGTTACAAACATATACACAAAGACATAATACCCTGTACCACAGTGTAGTGAAGGGTATAAAAACCAACACGACATCTTTATTTCTGAAAAAGTTATTAACCTTTCAATTTTGGTTGCTTTAGTTTTGACCACCAGTGTTACTCCATCAAGTATTGAATTATTTCGTCATTATAATTTTGCTCCAACATTAAACGTAATAATCTATGAATCCCAATTTATTTCTATCGGAGGTGGGCTGAACCAAATTTTAAATATTTATTTTGATTGTTCGAAGATAATAGCTTAGAATAAAAATGAGTCAGTCGTCAGGTAGTGTTACCAATTACCTTACCGCATAGTTTCATGTCCATGCAAACAGTTTTGTAATCATATATGACAAATTGAGATTAATTTTCTATCCATCATCATTATAATAATTTGTATTATTGATATGTATATAATCCTATCAAATGCCATCGCATCTGTTGCATAAATAATGGGATTTACATTGAAAATTTGTATTTAATCTGGATCTCGTGACAAAAACATGTGACAGTTGGTAATGCCAATATTTATATACTTATTGGACAAAGAAAAATAGTTAAAATGTATGCAGATTTTTCATAAATATAAAACAATAATTATTCGTTGAAAATTAAATACGAAATACATTCACACATTTAATTCATATTTTGATATTGTGTGTGTGACTGTTCGTTCTAAATCTTGCTTGTTCGACAGTATTGCCTGTACATCTATGTAATTCATCTGACATCCATGAACATGTTTGTGTCATTCAATACTGATAGTGCCTGCGTCGCTTAAAGGATACACCAATCAACTAAACGTGTACATATCTTATTGATAAAAGCCAAGAGGTTGTAATAAAAATAGGCCAATTATCGAAATCTGATTTTCAGAGCAAGGGAACGGACTTAATCTTACTTTGGTGACAACATAAGAAAACAAATGCTACGATTATGCTAAACACCCAGCAAACAATTTTTGGCGAGTATTTTCCGAATCTTTAGACAAGTTTTCGTTGTTGCAGATTATTGTAGTGCCGGTGTAGATGTGTGGAGTACCCTCTCTGTCACTTTCATAAACATTACTTCATTTACATAGTATTCTCTTCACACCCAATTATTTTCCACTTGAAATGTTATTGTGAAATATTTAAAAGTTGGCAGAATTGTGTTAATACACACACACACACTTTACATTAAAATAACAGAAAACTTGAATAGTTTATTTTACTTTGTGAAGGAGTAGTGACGGTGGCCCTGACACATGAAAATACACAAATGAATATTAAAAACAAAAACAAAATAGAAACCAACAGCCTGAATTGCCTTACACTATGTTCCAATTGTAAAAATGTTACTCTTTTTTCCGAAAAAAAGAGTAAAGAAAAACTTTTTCTTGCTAAAAAAATACAAGTTTAACAAAAAAACACACACATACACACGCGAAACTCTGCCATAGTTGGAAAACAACTATATTTGCATATGCCAGACAGAGTGCCTTCAACATATGCAACACTATTTATGGTAATATTTCTCCAGCTATTTGCATTCATTCAGGTTTGTTTGAAAGTACTGTACACAAGGCTGTTTGCCGTTTTTTTTATGTAAATTGATGTTTGTGTTATTTTTCCTGTCAACATGACTTGGCATCGATGACAAAAAAAATCCGATTTTTTTTAGTGTAAAATCCAATACCCAATTTTATGATCCTAAAATGTGTTACCGATATCATGAACAATACAAATGTAATATCCTGAAATACAAAAAAACAAATTATTGAATCTAAAAAAACAAAATATTTCTCTTGCGATGATTTTTATACACAATAATTATATTGTCAGGGTATTGTAGCTTTGTGTGGCCCCAAGAATTTTTAACGTCGCGAAATATTGGCCCTAGTATACCAATCGTCATATCTCGTCTAGCTTTGTCGATCTAGGCATGTGTGTCTGTCTGTCCTCAACAATTATCCGGTTCGAAGGACCAATGTTTGTTTCCTACGCTTCAACTTCTCAAGGAAATAACAGGGTGGTTGGATTTTATCATTATTATTTTTATACCCTACACAACTATGTTGTCAGGGTATTATAGCTTTGTGCAGCCCTAAAAGGTTGTAACGCCGCAAATATTGGTCCTAGAACCACCTTTAAGTATACCGATCGTCATATCTCGACTAGCTGAGTCGATCTAGACATGTGTGTCCGCCCGTCCGTCGTCTGTCCATTATATTTTGTAAACACGATACAGGCCACAGTTATGAACCAATCTTCACGAAATTTTGCATGTAGGATGGGTTCTGGCTAATGAA
Source organism: Musca vetustissima (assembly GCF_032173495.1). Classification (NCBI taxonomy): domain Eukaryota; kingdom Metazoa; phylum Arthropoda; class Insecta; order Diptera; family Muscidae; genus Musca; species Musca vetustissima. Next base: position 21,681 of record NW_026880968.1, on the reverse strand, counting down.
GAACCCTATTGTTTTTGGAAAAGATCGGTTAATATTTAGGGGATGAAATGGACCAAAAACTTTATTTTTGTCGGTTTTTCTGGTCGCTCCAAAGGCCGCAATTATGACCCAAACACCCCGAATTTTTGCATGGAGAAGGGGATCGGGCCAAAGAATAAGCATGTCTATTTTGATAAAGATTGGTCAATATTTAGCGGGTCAAATGGACGACCCAGACTATTGTGTGGAAAATGACAAAATTTGTATTCTATGGCGTATATATTTACTCCTGAAGGACATAGACCCGAGAAGTTGATAGTATATCCAAGAGGAGTGGTTTACCTTCACATTGATACCAATTGCATTGTCGTGTGTACTCGGATGTGGGAGTTACACTTAAATATTTACAGGTCCTTACGTATTCATATATTATTTAGTAACGCATTACCACACTAGAGGGCGGAAATATATCGCGGATCGCTTTGAAATGTTCCATGAGGATCCATGTTTGGTCATGGACAACGCCTATAATTTTCGGCGATGATCAGATAATAATATTTGGATCAAGTGACCCGAAAACTTAATTTTTTGTTTTTTTTTTATGAGTCGATTTATAGGCCACAATTATAAGCCGAACATCACAACAGAATTCACGGTGAAGGGGATCTGGACAAGTAATTAGAAGAGCTGTACTGAATATTAGTAATATTTGTAGACGTTTAGTCGGTCAAGGGGGGGGTTCGATATTCTGCCCTAGCTCAGAATATCGAACCATAGAAAATTAGATTTTCGTGGAAGTTGTGTAGGGTATCATATGGTCGGCCCCGTCCGACTATACTGCTCCGCTCACTGGTTTTAATTTCCATTTTTTAATTTCAATTTTCCATTTTTTTTATCAAGTATTGACAAAGCAGTGAAGGAGAAATTGGGTACATATGGTCTTCATCTTCAAACTTGATAAACGTTTGAAAGGTCTGAACTTTGCAACCAGGGAAAATCTTTTCAAACTTTAATCAGGTTCGAAGATGAAGACCATAGACCCCTTTTTCCTTCTTTCTGCTTTTTGAATGCTTGTTAAATTTTTTGTGCAGTGACCTAATCTTTTGCATTTGGCAGAACTTTTTACGACTCATTTTGGTCTTGGTTCCTCTGAACATTGCATTAAATAAAGAAATCTTCGCCTAACCACTTTAATCTAAACTTTGCAACCTATAGAAATACTTGCAATCTTAAATCAGTTTGGAAGATGAATACTAAAAGTCCATCCTTTCCCGCTCTACTTTGTCCATCACTAGCACTGCTCTGGGTATTTAGCAAATCAGGAAAATTTACCAAACATCAGCCAACACATCACAAATGTTGAAATAATGTCTACACTTAAGATTATGTGTACAGACACACACCAACACAAAACCACAAATATAGTCCAATATACTCTAGTTTGTTATACTAATAATCTAACGAATGAATAGAACTTCTATATGTAGTTATATATTAGAAAAATTTCGTAGAATAATTCTGACTACAATGTTTGTACTTCACTTAGCTAACTATGGCACACCGATTGCAGAGCAGTTTCAACTTTTTCGTCGTAGTCGTATTGCATTGTGCCAATTGCCAACATTTTAAAGTGGGTGACAATGCAAATTCTAGTAATTTTTCATTTACCACAATGATATTGCTGGACAGTAAAAAGATGACTTCCTTTCGAAAAAATGTAGGTATTATCCGACAAGGGTTCTCATTGATGTTTAGAAAAAGTGTTGAATGAATTTCAATAAAAATAAACAGACGCCATCAAGAATATAGCCCGATTATAGTAGTAAATACAAAATTCCCTGAACAAAAAACAAAAACTCATTTCAGGTTTGGCGAGTTGATATCGCCCCAGACATCCCAGATTACATTCAATGCGTTCATAATTTTATCATGAATTATCCTTCCAAATATTCGAATACTAAGAAAATAGAACGTATTTTATATTCATTGAAATTATCAAATACCATGAATATATAATGTTTGTATTCATTCTATTAAATCAAGCAAATGTATATGTTAGGAAGACACTACAACTGAAAATGTTATTGAATGCAAGTGCATGTGTGCTAGTTTTATGTCAATGTTTAATTGCATATATTTCACACTCTTGTCATTAGATAGTTAGGTATAGCACATACAACGCACACACATTTAGCAAAAGTTCAGGATATACAATCAATTGTTACCATAACATCCTTGATTAGTGCAACACAGATAGATGTACATGTATATGGGTGCAGTTACATACTTGTGTACGCAAGTATGATTTAATTAAACATTCACATTACTCTTGGTGTGTTTATATTGTCTGTGACAGACTCCAAATCGATACACCGAAAAAGTAGATTGACGAAATTTACTCCCATATAAATACATAGGAGTATTTCTATTGAAAAGTTCGAACTTTTTTAGCAAAAACGTAACTCAGTATGGTTTGACGTACGATCTTCTTAATAATAATCTATCCAAGAGAAAGGTCGTCCAAGACGTCTGTAGTGCCATAGATCACTGATATAGAGTTGTATAGTTCTCGAACGAACTAGTTCCAATGAACGATTCACTGAAAAGTACGATTGAACTTGGTCTAACAAAGTCGTTATATTTAGTTCATTAAAAGAGCGAACGAGAATATACGCCTTATAGATCCATAAATTTTCTGAAACATTTCTTTAAAAATCCACGCCTTATAGATCCATAAATTTTCTGAAACATTTCTTTAAAAATCCACGCCTTATAGATCCATAAATTTTCTGAAACATTTCTTTAAAAATCCACGCCTTATAGATCCATAAATTTTCTGAAACATTTCTTTAAAAATCCACACCTTATAGATCCATAAATTTTGTGAAACATTTCTTTAAAAATCCACGCCTTATAGATCCATAAATTTTCTGAAACATTTCTTTAAAAATCCACGCTTTATAGATCCATAAATGTTCTGAAACATTTCTTTAAAAATCCACGCCTTATAGGTCCATAAATTTTTCTTAAATCTTTCTTAAAAAATCCACGCCTTTTAGGTCCGTAAATTTTTCTGAAACATTTCTTTGCTGAAACACGCCTTTAGGTCCATAGTTTTTTTTTTTTTTTTTGAAACATTTCTTTAAAAATCCACCCTTATAGGTTCATAATTTTTCTGAAATATTGGGAGAGAGATGAACTATTAAAAGAAATACCGTATTGAAATGAACGATGAAACTAGAAAACAAAATTAGTTCACTCATAAGAGCTGAACTAAAAGGAACTATCAGCTAACTGAACTGGGTGTGAACTGTTAATGCAAGACTGTCATGTCATACTGTCAGATGGAGCCGTAGCTCGTTGGACCCAGGTTAGCTCATTGGATCCAGCGCAATTTGTATATTGCTCAAAAAAGGCTCACGTCGATTAGTTCAACGAAATTTTAGAAAAAAATATGATCGTCCGAAAAAAACAGTCACTTCGATCCAATTTCAACGAAAATATTTCGTGGAAGGAGCACTTCCAATAAACTGGCGCCAGTTACGCTAGGATGTTAATTAAAAGTGATACACCGCATCTTATTGCTACGAAGTAATTCGAAAAACGAACAAGAGAAGTGAATTATTAAGGACCAATAAGAATGCAACCTCATTCACATCGATTCAAACTGACGTCTTTTTGAGCGGGCAAAAGGTGGATTGATGGGTAATCCGCCATACAGCCTTGGCCCACGAAGATTCTTTTTTATTCACGGATATCAGGAAACAATGAGTGGCCAACAATTTTTGTCGGCAGAACATGCTGCTGAAGCGTTCGCGCTCTCTCATTCTCTCTTTGTTATTTGTTTTATGAATTACGTTCATAAAAAGCATAAATCCGAACATTGACAACAATTTCTGAACCCTATGCATATACTGCAGAATGCTAGGCCATTCTTCCAGTACATTTAATGGATTATGATTTTATGTTAGAGATTGTTATGAACTCAGCATGTTCTTTGTTTTATGAATTGCGTTCATAAAATGCAAAAATCCGTACATATGCAACAATATCTGAACTTTATTCATATACTAAAAATCATATGAATATTTTTTTTTCTGTGTATATCAGTTTCATTGGTACAGGTTATTCTTTCAGTAGACTTAATGGATTATGATTTTATGTTAGAGATTGTTATAACCTCAACATGTCCGTAAAAGAATTCGGATTGCATTGCCATTAACACATAATATGACTAGGAACGTTATTGGTTTATAGATGCTATAACAAAACAATGTGTAGGTAGACAAAGTCATTCGTAATCATTTTTAATGTGCAATATATCCTTTATAATTAACTAAAATTTTATCCCAAATACATTACAACATATGTGTGTTTGGCCGAAGGATTTGCTACAATTTTACACTAGAATGAATGGATGAAACCACATATAAACCAGATTTGCAAGTGACATTGTTTCCTGTGCACACTCACTCACATACCTAATAATATTCAATGGCCCATCACTATAAAAATTTGTTGAGTATGCTTCGAAATTAGTCTGTTGTTCCATGATATGGAAATAAAACCTTACCTAGCCTTTTTCGTTTTTATAGGATAAAAAAGGTGTTTTAATTTAACTATTTAAACAATTCTAGAACAACCGTGTGGTCATCTTCAAACCCCTTCGAAATAAATTATATTTTCCAAAAATTTAACACACAATGTTCAGAGAAAGCTACGCCTTATCACATTTCGTAAAACAATAGACTATTATTTTGCTGAGGGCAAATTACTTAAAGACCCCAAAAAAAAAGAAACCAGCAACTGTCCAGTTGAAGATATATTACATTGTTGATCTAAGGCTCTCGGCACTCTAGAGGACATCTAAAATACAATAATGTCTTCTTCGCTTTCTTTTTTTGTTTTTCAGTTTTTATTATGGCCTTAAATTTCACTTAGCTAGTTGGGTAATTAACTTTCTTTGTAACGATGTTTTTACCAGTCGTCCTAATGGAGGCCATTAACAATGTGGTTGTATGGCAAATGGCAAAACTAGGAAATACATTATGATTACAGTTGGATATAATTAAATAGCACATTACCAAATCGTGGTGAATTGGATGATGAATGATTTGTCGACTAATAAAATGAACTTGTAGAGGTATTTTATAACTTATAGAAGACTTCAGTAAGTATTTTATACAAAGAATACCTCTAAAAGGTTTTCTATATAAATAAATGTTCTCGAGAAAGTATTCTAGACAAGGAAGGACTCCAGAAAATCGAATGTACATACGAGCCTCTAGAAGACGAAAGCTGAAATATGAATCGAGCAGTAAATAATCTCATAATTGCTACAGTCAATTTAAAATGGAATATATTTCCGAAACAATTGTCGAATCACTATTTCCACTCCGTTTAGGACACCTTAAAACTTCTGGCGAAAAAATATTGACTACGAATTGCTCTCTTCATGTGTAGGAATAAAAACATACGTCATGGCTGTACGACCCATTAAATCCTCAGTTTCTTCCTCTCTTGTTCGTTTTTCAATTTTTCCGAAGAATTCCAGCAAGCAAATTATTGTGTAGCACACAGAATTGTCCTCCTGTGTTGCTCCACCGCAATATTCACCAAGTTTTGCAGATGAAACAGGCAGCCACGTATTGTTGGTTTCGGCTCGTCTTCCAAAGTGAACACGATCGATTGCTGCTTTGTTTCGGGTTCATGCAGTAAAGTAAATCATAGAAGAAGTACGGAAGAAAAAGGAAAGGAAGGAAAAAAATCTATTTTATATGAGTAGTGTTCAGAAAGGGTTGTCAACTTTTCGATTTCTACATTTTATGAACGCAATTCATATAACTGGTTTTCTGACAGAGAGAGTGTGTGAGAGAGAGCGAAAGAAATAACCAAACGATATATGAAAAACAAATTATCGATGACAGTTTGTTTTTGTCAACACGGCCTGAAATGTATAACAGTCATCGTACAGAGAAAAACTTCTGGAGGGCCTTCAATGAGTTGAAAAACTTCTTTTTGCATAAACAGAAAAAATAACTCATATATTATCCTTTGCATTTTATGAGCGAAATTCGTAAAATTGATTTCCTGTCAGAGAGAGAGAAAGAGAGAGAGAGCGGATGAAAGAATCAAATAACCAATCATCAATTGAAGGAGAAATAGATCACTAGCATACCAAACAATATGTGACAAATTATCGATGACATAGCAGTCATCATACGGAGGAAACCTCTAGAAGGCCTTTAATTAGTAGAAAAACTTCTTGTGTGAATAATTTTCAGAAAAAAGTAATTTTTCCAATATCTGCATTTTATGCACGGAATTCATAAAACTGGTTTCCTGCCAGAGAGAGAGAGAGCGAAAGAAATAGACCACCACCAAATGAGAGAAGAGACGTTGATCGTTAGCATGACAAACAGTGATAGCTGGTGGTTGCAAGAGAGCGATAAATGATTGCAAGGTACAAAATAGGAAATAAGTTTTAAAATTTATGAAATTTCCACAAAGATAGTGTTTTGCCAATGATTATATGAATTTGTGCCTATATTTTAATGTAAAAAATAAACAATTCATAGAATGATGAAAAAAACAAATAATTTTTATTCTGTTTTTCATTTATAAGAGATAGCAATCAATAGAATATTTCCTATGAAAATTTGACTTTTATATAAATAGGACTACTATTTTATGTTACTGCAACTATTTTATATTGTAGTAAGTATAGGACATATAGCACGTTGAACAAAATACCAGTAGCATTGTTGTTAATGGCAATGTGTGTGTTGTTGTGCTTGTATGTGTGTGTGTCTGTGATGTTTCATTACCAGCTAAATCATCTTAACCACTACTAAGGCATAAGAACATCTAAGGCTTATGCGAACCATAATACACTTCGTATAATATCCATGTTACAATTCTAAGGCGAACTCTATCAGTATTCTCACAGTCAATGCCAAAGACAAGTAGTTTTAAGTAGCAGAAAAATAAGAAGATATAGAAATATTCTCTGCAATGGAGTTAGTGAAATGTGGACTGCAAACCAAAACCAAATATGCTTAGCTTCTTTCGTTTTAATTATTGTTTAATATGCAAGAGGATTGTTTGTTACTGGAATTTCTGGAAGCAATGATAACTACATAATTTTGTTTTTTGTTCAAAAGTGTCGTCTTCCGTATTCAAAGCATTTTAGATTGTGACATAAAGTATTTTTTTCATTAAAAATATTTTTAAAATGCTCTAGGGATTTTTGTAATATAAATATAATTAGTTTTTGCATTGTTTTGGTAAATGCCAAATATTTACATTTTATTTTTAAAATAAAATATTGTTGACAATTTGACTACTTATTAAAAATTGCATATTAAAAATTGCCATTAATTAAAATTTGGTCGTTAAATATTGTAAATTAAATTTTGGTTTTGTAACACAAACAACGTGATATATTTGTTTTTTTTTACAGCGCCTAAATATATGCACCACACATTGGAAAATAAGGCCTATTAATAAGGTCATTCAGGGTTCTCAAGTTTGCTGTCAAAATACATTATTGTGAATTGACTTTTCGCTTTGTCGATGACCTTATTAATAGACCTGATTACAAACAATGCAACAATTTTCGAATTAAAAATCGTTAATAAAGAAACACATCGTAAAATATTAAAAAAGAAAAAATATATATATATTTCTCTACTCCCCCACCAAACAGCAGCAACATAAGCAAATGAAATTTTCATAATTATTTTAAGTAGATTCTTATGTTTCTTCTTCACAATTTAAACTTTTAATGATATACTGCTCAACTTTTTTATCAATTCAATATATTTAACAATTGTAACGTTCTTTCTGTTCCCCCCTCTGGTACATATCGTTCAGGTCAATAATGCAACAGCTCGAGTTCAAACTAAAAAAGTTACCACAGTCCCTAACGGTAAGTACCAACAACAACAATCGGAAAATGAATAAAAACAATATTTTCTTTCGACTCGAAAGTTTTGTTTTCTGTTCGCCTAAAAGTATGCAACGAACAAACCCTTCTTAAGAAAGAAAACAAAAAAATCAATATTATTTGTAAGAACTAAAACAAGCCAAAAAGGAAAAAAGTCTCAAAGTTGATTAAAACTAGTTTTTTGTGAAATTGTGAAAAACATGGAATGTTTTTCTCTCTTGAAAGGAAGTCCAATATATTTTCTTATTAGAATCAATAAGAAAATATTACTTTTTACTGCAAGAAGTTTGTCGCAAACGAAGAAAAAGTTCTTTATAAATTACGAAGAAATAAAATATTGATACTTTATGTAAAAAAAGATACTCGTTATCAATGACAGAGTTTGAATTTTGTCAGTAATTTTTACACTCGGATTTTGTGGAGAGCGAGCATATATTAAAGTTGTCTTTCGAAAATATTCCCTGGAAATTTCATAAAATAATACGAGGTCTGATCAAAAAAGAGCCTTCAAGTAATGATCAAAAGGAAATAAGCCGAATATATATGAATGTATATATATATATATATATATATAAGCCAACCATGTCCCACTTGACATTCCAAATGCCCTGCAACAGTTTATTTCATTTTTTACACAAAACCTAATACAGTTTCTTTGATAAATGTTTTTGAATATATAAAATCCGACAAACGCAACTCAAGAAATTTGAAAATAACGTTTATTGATCAGACCTCGTAAGTACGTAAGTACTCTTATATCAAAGCATTTTTTTCTGTATTTTTTGTGCATCGATCTGTCTGTATGTTGAAATCGAGACAGAGCTCGAAATTTCTAAGAGATAGATTTAATTTAATTCTACATCTGTACTCTTTATTCAATAATAGTAATTTTTTATCAGTCCTTGTAAATTCTCGTATAGAACTATCGTTGAAAAGAGAGCTCAAAATGTCTGAGCGATAGCTTTACATTTTTATACGCAACACAACTATGTAGTCAGGGTATTATCGATTTGTGCAGCCCCAAGAAATATTGGCCCTAGACCCACCTTTAAGTATACCGATCGTCATATCTCGGCTAGTTGAGTCGATCTAGACATGTGTGGAGTCTGTCCGTCTTTCCGTCTGTTCATTATAATTTGTATGCACTATACAGGCCACAGTTATGGGCCAATCGTCATGAAATTTTGCATGTCGGACGGGTTCTGGCTTATGAAGACCCCTATTTATTTTGGTAAAGAAATGGACCAAAAACTTTATTTTTGTCTGTTTTGTTTCTGGTCTCTAGAAGCCACTAGTATGACCCTACTAAATTTTACAACCGAAAGTGAATTTGGTTAGAGAATAAGCATGACTATTTTCATGAAGATCGGTCAAAATTTAGCGGGCCAAATGGACCCAGACTTTTGTGTGAAAAATCGGAAAATTTGTAATCTGGAGCGTATATATTTACTCCTGAAGGACATAGACCCGAGAAGTGGATAGCACATCCAAGAAGAGTGGCTGGCCTATAATTGTCGGTGATGTTGAGAAGATATTTAGGGGGTGCAATAAACCGAAATTTTTATTTTTTATCAAATTTTCTAGTCCCTCTAGATGCCATTATTATATGCAGAACATCACATATTTTCACGGTGAAGGGGGATCTGACCAAATACTTAGAACGGCTGTTTAGTTGATGATTGGTTAATATTCCGAGGGTCAAATCAACCAAAACCTTAAATGACCACATTTTTATTTTATGGCGAAAATATTCACCTCGGAAAAAAACATTTGGAAAATATGCCAGAGTTTGAAAAAAGGGTGTCCAAATATCGAGGATTATTGCCCATGCTCAGAATATAGAACCACAGAAATTTAGACTTCAGTGGTAGTTGCGAAGGGATCGGCCCCATCCGACTGCACCATTTTAGGAATTTGAAGTTTATAGCCATATTTTTCCAACAGTAGTGACTGTAGTTTGGCATTTCCGTTTTGTGATGACTAAAAAATATATTCCAAAATATTTTGCTATATATGTCCTTTTTTGGAACCGCTTCCGCTTCTTTCTAACAGACGCATTTTAAGGGTCCTTCAGACATTTTCTTAACAGAATGGATGATTTTGTGTTCTTGGTCGGTAAAAATCGTTTTTAATTTTTGACCCACCCTATTTTAGATATTTTGATGGTCTTAGACGCATTTTCTACTCGAAGTGGGTGTAATTCGGAATTATCGGATTCTTAAGAACAACAATATGATAATATACCACAGAAGAACCCTTGGTTTACTCAGAGTCATAGAATCCGGCTCAGAATCCCCAACTTTTGTCCATAATACAACCTTACCATACAACCTTACCATAACATCCATTTTCATTATATCAAAGTATGCATATTCTTCATCAGAATAAAATGACATATTCGTGTTAAATTTAAAAAAAATCAAACATCCATTGCTATTAGTCCTAAGATATTTGGTATTAAAAAGGCTATGTTTTTTATAGCTCTAAATTTTATTGTAAATGTATCCGATCAATTGGCTTTAATTAGGTATTTTGCATTCTCATTGGGTAGCAAATCCTCAAAAATATGAAACTTGGATCATTTTTTGAGAAGCTCGGTTATCGGTGTAGGCTCCATATACCGGCATCCTCTATAATCCGGTATTTTAAACACAAATTTCAACCGAATTGCTTTTAATTTTTTATTTCCGGTTCTCATTATTAATATTGACTTGATTTTCGGCGTAGATCCTCCATAAATCCTCTATAATTCGTTTTTTTTTTTTTTTTTTTTTTTTTTGGGATTTTGTGTACTGGTTTCAATTGAATTGACTGTTATTTTGGTATAAATTAAGGTTCTCATTGGGTACCAAATTTTCGCACCGATATTTATCAATATTGGTCCACTTTTTAGATTTTGTAGAGTTTCCTCCCTGTGTAATTTAATATTTTAGATTGTCATTGGATATAAAAACTCCCCTCCAAACAAAAACAAAAACTATCAATATTGAGTCCAGCTACGATGCAAGTTCCATATAATTCTGTATTTTTGGGAATTTTAGGCACGTTTTTTCAACCGAATTGGATATTGTTTGATATTTTAGAGTAGCATACTAAAAATCCAATTTGATCGATTTTTGATATTTTTTAAATGCCCAACTCAGTGTCCTGGAGGTTTTTTTACTTGTTTTTTTTTTGCCGTCTCAGAATTCGACTCCCGAAAATTTTGCCTACTTCCACTCCTAGATTCTGAAGCAAACACGGCTGTATTTTTGAGCTATGAACGAATCCTGCAACAATTACATTTTTAAATGTAAATGTAGAAATATGGACTCAAAACATATGATCATGAAAAAAGATCATATTGGGAAATTCGAAATATCGAAATAATATGCAGACATCACGAAATTTTATTAATCAGCCATCGTACGAATAATAGTTTTTTATTCATTTTTTTTTTTTTTTTTTAATTTTTTGTATTAAATTTTTATAAAATTTTTTATTACATTTTATATATCAATCACATAAGCTTTTTTATGCAAAATGCAACATGATTGGACATGAATAAAATAAAAATACAACCATCATCATATGTGGGATAATTTTGCCTGGATTATTTTGATATTTTATGTTTTTGTAATTTATGTTTTTGTAATTTCCTATACATGCTAAAACCATTGTTAAGCATTTAAATTTTGGTTTCAAAAATTATTATTATTTATATTATTTATTGTTGTGTTTAATGACAGCTGTAATAATCGATATAGTATGGTTTGTTAATTTTTATTGGAAAGTTTAATTGCAATAAGTGGTTTATACATTCTTGTTTTGTATTAAACTTTTTTATTTTTCTTTTTTAATAATTTTATTTTTATTTGTCTATTTGTCTGAGACACTTGGTAATAATGTTGTTTGCAGTTTATACTTATATATATCATCTTTATTTTTGTTTTCTTTTTATATCCTTCTCCTATTCTTCGAACAACAAAAAACCACAACAACAACCACAAAATTCCTAAAATAATGTATGAAAACCAATTACAATAGTTGTGCTGACAAAAGATGGTGCCATACCGGCTCCAGCTCTAGGTGAGCAAAAATTAAAAATATCCTTTCAAACTTAAAGTCAAAATTATCTATTTTTTATTTTTGTTATATATTATGCTGTTCTCGTATGTGAATACTCTATGCCTGTGTGTTTGTTGCATTATTTCTGTTTTGTTTTCAATTGTAAATGCAAATGGTATTGATTGCTGCAAATGAACATGAATGCCAATTAAGAAATGTTTGACTATACCTAAAGGCGATTTTTGTAGTTATTGTTATATTGTAAAAGCTCTACCATGTGCTGCCTCCTGCCATGCTCTGACTTCCTTTGCCTTTTTAACGTCCCTTTTTTTTTCAAAGCTGTATATCCCTTTGTTACATTTCTCAATATACATATTTTACAAATTCTGCATTTTATTGATTGCATGCATTTCCTTGCAAAATTGGGGAAAAAATAATTCAATTTGTTCATGTTACTTTCTAACAATAAAATCAATATATATATATATATATATGTGCACCATTTACCTCGAAACTAATCTGCTCCAACCGAAGAAATTTGTGATAGTCGAAATCAAATAAAGGGCAGAACTTATTTTAGATATTTCGGATACCGTCTTTATAAGCGATATGTTGTTAAAACCTTTTGAATAAATCACAAATTTTTATGCTTTTTTTAATGACATACCAGTTGGAAATTTTTCCAAATATACAATTTTTTTAATTTTGAATGTGATAAAAATCATTAAAATAATTCAAACATAAAAAAAATATATATTTTTTTCATTTTTAAAAATTAGGTTTTACTATTTTTGAAGAGAAAAATTATTTTCTAAATAAAAAAAAATTAAAAAAAATATACTTTACCGTTATAAGCAATTTCCACGATTTTCGGAAGATTTTTTAAACACAATACACCTAAGTCTGTTTTTACACGGTAGATTGGTTCCAGAAGAAGCCGTGTAAAAAAAACCGTGGAAAAAAGGGAATTCCCCTAAATTAGTGCTATTCACATTTGATTTGACCAGTAAAAATTGTTTGTACGCGCTAAAGGGGAATTCACATAAATATTTAAGCTAGTGTTCGCAAACTATCGATGGTTTCAGACTTTTTTCTTTCATAAATACTTTTTTGTGATATGAAGTTACATCGCAAAAATTAAATTTGACAAAAAAAAAATTTAAGTACATAAAATTTCAAATCGTGCTAAATGGAATAAAATCGTGTAAAAAAAATTAAAAATATGTACTCAATTTTTAAAAAAAAAACTTTCAATTTTCAAACCGTGTTATATCAAAACCGTGTACAAAAAGACCGTGTAAAAACAGACTTAGGTGTATTATGATTTGTCTTTATTTTAACTTTTTTTAAATTATGAAAATATTTTTTATACATTGTTTTAAGCTCTACAAATTGCATTTTTAAAATCGTATAATTTAACAAACGTTTTGAATACCATATAGTTTTCAAAAATATATTTTATTTAAAGAATTCTGATTTTTTTTATAGGCTAACAATTTTAAAAATTACTTGGTATCAAATATTTTTATATTAATATTAAAAAATGGAATACCATATACTTTCCAAAAATATTTTTTTAAGAATTCAGATTTTTTTATATACTCAAACAATTTTAAAAATTACTTTATGTCAAATATATTTTTAATTTCTATTTTTTTCTGAAGTTTTAAAACATATCTGAGTGACAAAAATGTATTAGTGATTTTTGCTTTCCTATGGAGCTGAAATTATATATCATTATATATATATATATATATATAATTATTAAATTTTTGTAATTCCTTTATCGCCATTCACTCCCACCCTTCTTCTACAAATACTCAAAAATGCTCTTAGGTTTTTAAATGAATTGACATGACAATTTCCAATTTCATTGGCAAGCTTAATAGATATGTTCAAATAAATAAATATACGTATTGTGTAATCCTTGCCATAAACAGATATGGATATGCATATTTGTGTGTGCGTGTGTGTTGCCCAATTCTGAAATGCTGCTACAAGGCATATCCGTTTATATCTGTTAAATAATTATTAAGACAATACCTGCCAATAAATGTATTTATTTATGGCCAATGACAAAATCCTTTTTTAAATATTTGTTAATGACTTTACAATTAAAATTAAATTAGTTATTATAACATTATAAGGTTGAGAGAAACGATTTAATTAAGGAAATATTATTATTGCACAGATAAACTGAACAATTTGTTATCAAAATATGTAATTTTTAGGAATGAAAATTAAATATTATAAGTAATTGATATATAAATCCAATGTTATCTTCCATTCGACATTTGTTTTGGGAATAAAGTTTTTTAGCTTTTAAATCTGAAAATCCGGTTAACAAAGTTAGCTATCCGCACCTGCCTCTCGCAAATAAATTTTATTAGCATAAGGTTCTCCAAGCAAGGATCGGATAAAAGTAAAAAAAGGTATAGAAAACATACGAAAATCGATTTATTGTATTTGAGAACCCTGGCTGAAATGCTGATTTTTGTACCGAAAAGGAATACATTAGAACTAAAAAGACAATATGATAGGTTTAGACAATCTACACCTTTTTAAGATGTTATTTAAAACATTTTTTTTTTTGCTCACATAGTTCTGTGTTGATTTGTTGATTGTCGGCAAACTGGGCCTAGTTCCTAACGTTCCTTTATGAGAATAGTTCCAATGAACTAGTTCGTTCCGGAACTACTACGGATCATCTTTTACCTATCCCATATCTGGTTATAAAAAACAAACACATAAAGGATGTATATAAATGTGATTGTATATGTCGAAAATAATTAAGTTCTATTGTATGAAAAACAACATATCTTACATGATTAAAATAAAAAAATTCAAATTTTATTTTTAAATCCAAAGTTATAGGAATATTCTTGAAATAATATTTTTGCATCTGTGTATTTTTATATAATTGTATTGGCATGACATGTGTATTTTTATATAATGTTTGCAATTTTGAATTTCTAACTGTATATACAAGAAGATATATTTGAGAAAAATAAAATTAAAAAAAAAACTATTGATGTTATCACTCTTCCAAGCCCCAACGCATGATGCCTAAACTCGCATGATTGTGTTTGCATATGAAAAATAACAATAATTGCCATGTAAAAAAAACATCATATTTTATTCATACAAAAATAAATACATATTTAGAACAATTAACTAAAATAGTTTCGTTTTCTTTTTCTCTCTTCTTTTACGAATCTCTTTTTTTTTTGTCAATTCCATATCAAAATGTTTTATTGTTGATGACGATGATATTGTTAAACGCTTTTTGACGCCTGCTGTGTGCCTGTAATGCCAATCACAAACATATATTCCACCAAACAATAAAAAAACAATAAAATTTCAAAAAAACAAAATCGTTCGGCTATGGTCTGATGTTGGCTTTGACAAATGATATGAACAAAAAATATCTATATCACAAAACTTACAACCAATCTGGATTTACATACATATTTTTGCGAACGATCACCATCAATGTCATTTTATTTCCTACCACCACATATCAACCACCAACGACCACCACCACCACTACCAACCAACCATCACTGGTATTACCTGCGAATTGAACGAAATTCCATTGATTGACAACGAACAAAATTCCTGACACCAACAAAAACAAAAAACCCAACAGTTTGTGTCCAATGGCCCGAAGGTAAGTTTAGAGTTTAGCTACATTGTATTTTTTCTTCTTCTTCTTTTTCAATATTTTGTTGGAATTCGTTTTTATATGGCTTTCTCTTTTGTGAACTTTATTGGTTTGTGTATGTTGAATATTCAATTACAATTATCTATACATATTTTATTTTGAATCCTTTGAAAGTTTGAAACAAAATGAAAACAAAGTTTTAAATATTAAAAAACAACTCTAAATCCTATTATTTAAATATATACATGTATTAGAAATATAATAAAATATTACATTTTGTTTATGAAATATTTACGCTGAATAATTTCATATATTACAAAAACACAAATGCAACAACAATTAGTTTAAGTTATATATATACATACAAAGCAGTATCTACAACTAGAATAAATATTTTATATTTTATTTTATATTTTTAAATAAAATATAACGTATGTTATATTATAATTTCATATTATATATTTTTATTTGTTTAGGTGAAAGTATTTTTGTATAAAAAACTAAATTATATTATTTACAATTTAATATATATTTATTTAGCTATACAAACATATACATAACTATACTATATGTGAATACTGGTGATACGCCGAGTACATAAAAAACGAATAAATAAAATCGGCATTCGCTTCGACTGAGCCCAACTTCGACATAAAAAATACTGTGAGGCAAAATCGAGGTCATATCGGATACGAATTAATTTCTAAAAACATGTTTTTCAAAATATATGAAATGTAATTCGAGAGCATATAATTTGCAATTCGATCATTTAATTTACAATTCATAACATATCTGTTGTAATTCGAATTTTTTAATTTGTAATTCATAGAATATCTTACGAGATTCATAGAACTCCATTTGAAATTCAAATTCTTTCATTTGAAATTCAAAGGGTTGCATTTGAAATTCAAACAATTCCATTTGGGAAGAATAAAATTCCATTTGAAATTCAAATAAATACATTTGAAATTTTTAACATTTCAAATTCGAAACATATTTTTGGTAACCCACAAAGAATATGTATGATTTTGAAATGCATATTTACGAAATACAAATGAACTTTTATGAATTACAAGTGAAATTTTATGAATTTATTTAAATTTCAAATGGATTTCTTTGAATTACAAACGAAAATCTACGGATTTCAAATGGAAAAATACGAATCATAAATGAAATTCTATAAATTTCAAATGGATTTTTTTTTTAATTTCATATGAATATTTTAAAATTACAAATGAAATGTTGTAAATTACAAATTACATTCTCGAATTACAAATGAAATGTTATGAATTGCAAATTAAGTTTTTGAATTACAAAAGAATTTTTCGAATTGCAATTGAAATTTTTTGAATAACATCTCAAAAGAATAAATTTTCGATGAAAAAAATACTCAAAAAAATTTCGAAACCCGGTCCTTTTTTCCAAACTTTTTCACATGTTATTCAAAATATATCAAATGTAATTCGAGAATTCCATAATCACCAAATCTATATTACAATCCAGAAAATGGCGTCTTTTGGGACAATTTCTCCTAGTACCACTCCACAGAGTGTTCACTCTTAAAAAAGAGTAGCCTAAAGATGACAGACCTTAATATTTCTTTTGTTTTTTTGAAAGTATTTCGCAACATGAAAATACACGGTTTTCCATGCGTCCGAACCAATTTTCGAAGCAATTTTTTCACTCCGATTTAGACACTTCCAAATGAAACAACAAAATTCGGATATATACCATTCAAAAATTTTTTACCGCTTCTACAGCATCTTCTGGCGACGGAAATTGCTGACCACATGCATTTTTTTCTTAAACCGCGAGATTAAAACGAAATCGTTGCGGACAAATTGTGGCCAGAATGGATTGCCTAACGTTACTCCAATGGAAGAGTCGTCTCATGACCTGTTTTGAATAACTTCTGCTGGTTTCAGCATGTCCTCAAAAAATCGATGTACCTCTCGGCACGAGCTTTTTTAGAACAATTGCCAAACAACATTTTTACGATCATATGTTTAAGCAACATCGAATTTCTATGCTGGATTCCTCTCTGTCACAATATGTCACATGACATGATGTTGTATTATCAGTGAATTCTTTAAACCTGTTTATGACATTTCTATAATATTCAATAATTAATACAATAATTTCAATTCATCGATGCCCTCTTTTCGAGATAATTCTCGTCGGGTTTATTACTTTTTTTGACAAATTGATTTCTCTTCAAGTCACTATAAAAACACAACACATGACAGTACGCCAAATCACACTGTGCAGGGTTATGCTACAAATATGACATTCGTTCAAACGGAAATACCTGACGAGACCAGGCAATACTTAGAGTTGACTAAGCCAGAAAATTAGTAGCCTTTTGTAGATGTTCAACAAATAACTTAGTGAAATTTGATCACCCTGTAAACTGCTCCTTTTGGTCGATTATTATTTTTTGGTCCTTTTTTTAGTTTAATGAAATGTTTTGAGAAAAATTATTTAAAAAACGTTTACATTACAATGTAGTTTTATTTCAAAGAATGAGTGAATATGAAATATAGATTCGAGTATTTTTTACTGTAAACTAAAATATGTATTTTATAGCATACATTTAGGAGTATTTAAATTTTTTATTTTGCATATGCTACATATACGATAATATACTTAATTTTTCTATAACTACACAATCGTAAACATACACATAAAGGTTATCGATTGCCTGTGGCTACGTGGCCATTTATTGGTGGCCCTGTGGCGGTGGGGGCGGCGCCATTAACACCTGTGCCAACGGGAGCGGCACCAGCAACAGCCACTGCATTAGCAGCACCAGCACCACCTCCTACGCCCATTGTATTAGCACGGCCGTCAACACAGCGACGAAGGTATTTTTTTGTTTTTGTTTGTAACAAACGAATGCTAAAAATTCATAAGACATTTTTTTTTTGAGGCTTAAAAGCACAATTCATCCCAAAACAAAAAAAAAAAAAGAAACTGATGGATATGAACAGGAAAAAATGAACACTACCACCATAAAATGATCCCAGTCCAAAAGAAAATTAAAAACTATAAATTTAGAATGTTAATAATTATGTATGGATTGCTAATTACTTTGAAGCCCGTCAGCTCGTCCCCAATATTGTTAATACTAATATATATTTTTAGAACTACAAAAAAAAATTGAAAATCATTGAATTTTATACTTGTAAGAAAATTTAGATTGACACAGAAATATATTTCTATAATTAGTTATAATGTTATTTATATTTTATTTCTTGGATTGGATTTGGATTTCTTTGTAAAGCATTTATTATGCAAACTCTTAGAAGGTATTTTAAGTAATGTTATACATTTTTATAATATATATTTACCATGCTATGCTATGATTATACGTATATACATATAACTAGCAAAGTACCCGCTACTTCGTATGCGGAAAGGGAATAAAAAAATATTTCATATGGAAATGGTGAATACCGTATAATTAGTTGTACTATAGTTCTGAATTCCACCTCTCTTCCTACATTTAATATCAAGTTTATTACCATTAATTACTCTTCATACACATAAGCACTATTTTCCGAAATCCACACATTAGCAAAAACGTACAGGTTCCACATGTAATTCCATTTAGAACTTTTCGAACACCGTCACCTCCACTAAATTTGGTACCAAAAACCCTTTGGTCCTTCTTTCTAACTCTCTGTCAATGACCAACATTCTAAATTTTAGGTTTCCAGTTCTCTCCGTTATCCAAGTTTAGTGAATTTTCTATTCTATACTATTGGTGCACATAAATTCGAGTTTCCAAAGTTGTCTCCATAGCTCAATACTACACTTCAACAGTAATCTAAGTTCCAAATCTCAAGATTCAACCAAATCCAAATTGTTTCAAATTTAGTACCATTTACTCATACTCATAGGTAAGAATTTCTAAAACTACATCAATCCATATATCCTAATCTTACTTCCACCAAAGTCCAAATTGTTCCAAATTATTTTTAAGTCCAAATATTAGGATTCCCGCTCACACAAAACGAATTGTACCATATTTAGTACCAATTAGGTCTTCTCGTATCCATAAGTACGAAATTCCAATACTTCCTTTATCTTGCAATTTTAATTACAAATTTACGTTTACTATCTCTATCCGTTAACTCGAATCAAAATTGTACCATTTTTTTACCATTTAGTACACATAATGACGAATTTTAAAAAATTACCGACATATCTCAATTCTGCACTCAAACTGTAATATTAATTCAAAATTTTAGAATACAGCCCTATCCGTTCACACATTTGTTAGATTTCCGGACCCATTTAGTACTTTTTGTTTCTATAATTAACAATTTCCTAAACTATGTCAATCTTACACTCCAACAGTAATTTTAATTAAAAAATTCGGAAGTCCAGCTCTATCCGTTCACACATAATCAAGTTGTACGAAATATAGTACTATTTAGTACATATCTAATTCTATATTCAAACATCAACCATTAGTCCAAATTATGGGTTTCCAGCTCTCTCCGTTCACCCAAATCCACCTAGTGCCGTTTATTACTTTTCGTACACATAAATACGAGTTTCCAAAGATGTCTCTATAGCTCAATCTTCAACAGAAATCTTAATTCCAAATTTCAGGTTTTCAGTTCTATCCTTTCAAGCAAAATCCAAATTGTACTAAATTTAGTACCATATAGTACCTTTCGTACCAATAAGTACGAATTTCATAATCTACCTCAGTCCTACATTCCAACAGTCATTTTAATTCCCAATTTGAAGACTTCAGCTCTGTCTGTTCACCTAAATCCAACTTCCACCAAATTTAGTACCATTTAGTACTTTTCGTACAAATAAGTACGATTTTTTAAAGCTAATTCCGATTATCAAGATTCCATCTCTACACACTCAACTGAATGTAAATAGTACGAAATTTAGTACCATTTTACACTTTTATACACATAAGTACGAATGTACTTATTTCCGTACATCAACACTACTTCCCAACCAGTATTCCATTTCATATGTCAAGATTCATGCTATATATGTTCAATATATATACAACAGGAAGTAAATTCAGTAAAGTTTAATACCTTTAGTACACTTATAGGTCGAATTTCCAAAAACCCTTTGCACATCATTCTAACTTTCAATCAGTGACCAACATTCCAAATTTCAGAATTCTAGCTCTTCCCGTTCGCTAATAAAAAGGGTACCATATTTGGTACATTTTAGTACTTTTCGTACCCTTCTACTTCCAACAAAACTTCCTGCATACCCCGATCCTACACCCCCATAATGACTGTACACTGTAGTATGAATTGCCAAAACTTCCTACTTAACCCAAACCTACACTTCACAGAGATCCTAATTCCAAGTTTCAGAATTCCAACGCTATCGGTTCACTCACAATCCAAATTGTACCAAATTTAGCACACAGTAGTATGAATTTCCAAAACCTCCAACCTACAACCCCACAGTGACCCTAAATCCAAGTTTCAGGATTACAACTCTATCGGTTCACTCACAATTCAAATTGTACCAAATTTAGTACACAGTAGTACGAATTTGCAAAACCTCCTACTTACCCCAATCTTACACCACCACAGTGATCCTAACACCAAGTTTCAGGATTCCAACTCTATCTGTTCGCCCACAATTAAAATTGTACCACATTTAGTACACAGTAGTACCAATTTCCAAAACATCCTACATACCCCAATCCTACACCCCCACAATGATCCTAAATCCAAGTTTTAGGATTCCAACTCTATCGGTTCACCCTCAATTCAAATTGTACCAAATTAAGTACATAGTAGTACCAATTTCCAAAACTTCCTACATACCCCATTCCTACACCCTCACAGAGATCCTAAATCCAAGTTTCAGGATTCCAACTCCATCGGTTTATCCCCAATTCAATTTGTACCAAATTTAGTACACTGTAGTACGAATTTCCAAAACTTCCTACAGACCCCAATCCTACACCCTCACAGTGATCCTAAATCCAAGTTTCAGGATTCCAACTCTATCGGTTCACCCCCAATTCTAATTGTACCAAATT
>NW_026880967.1:0-32895 GCF_032173495.1 Musca vetustissima | reverse complement strand
CAGACAGAGCTGGAATTCATACATTTGGACTTACGATTACAATTGGTTTTTAATGAATATACAGATCTGGAATTCTTGAATTTGGACATACGATTACTATTTCAAAGCATTGAGGTACATTTGGATTTGGTACAATGTGGAATTTGGTGGAATTAAAATCAATGTTAGAGGGTAAGATTGATGTAGTTTTAGTTTAGTTTTAGATTACTGTTGAAGTGTAGTATTGAGCTATGGAGACAACTTTGAAAACTCGAATTTATAGTGCAATTTCTATTCTATTGACGTAGTAGAAAAGAAAATTCACTAAATTTGGATTTGGG
Organism: Musca vetustissima; assembly: GCF_032173495.1. Classification (NCBI taxonomy): domain Eukaryota; kingdom Metazoa; phylum Arthropoda; class Insecta; order Diptera; family Muscidae; genus Musca; species Musca vetustissima. Next base: position 32,575 of record NW_026880967.1, on the reverse strand, counting down.
TAACGGAGGGTGTTGGAAACCAAAAATTTGGAATGTGGGTCACTGACGGAGAGTTAGAAAGAAGTAAATTCAATGGTTGTTGTGGTATGGAGGTAGTCTTGAAAATGTGTACTTATGTGTTCGAAAAGAGCTAAATGGAACTAAATGTAGAACCTGTACGTATTTGTTAAAATATATAATTGGAATTCTGATCTATCTACACCACACTGTGGCACAGGGTATTATGGCTTTATGCATATGTTTGTAACAGGCAAAAGGAAACGAAATAGACACATGGTTCCATTTGAGAATATGCATAGAATCACTTTTTAATTCGATTTATGCATGTCCGTCCCTCCGTCTGTCTGTCCATGTTAAGTTGTAAACAAAGTACAGGTCGCATTTTTGATTCGAATCGGATGAAATTTGGCACAGCTCATTTATTTGGCCCAAGAACGAAACCTATTGAATCGGTTCAGATTTAGATATAGCTCCCATATATATTTTCGTCCGATTTAATGTAAATGGTGCACCGAAGTCCCTATATCTTTCGACTTGCACGAAATTTGGTATAGGGTACTGAATTAACTCTAGGATGATGTGTGTTAAGTTTCCTGAAAATCGTTTCAGATTTCGATATGGCTTCCATATATAGTTTCGTCCGATTTAAGGTAAATGGTGCACCAAAGTACCTATATATCTTTCGATGTGCACGAAATTTGTCATAGCGTACTGAATTAACTCTAAGATGATGTGTGTTAAATTTCGTGAAAATCGGTTCAGATTCCGATATAGCTCCCATATATATTTTCGTCCAATTTAATGTAAATGATGTTCCAAAGACCCTATACATCTTTCGATTTGAACGACATTTGGCATAGTGTACTGAATTAGGTCTAGAATGATTTGTGTTAAGTTTCGTGAAAATAGGTTTAGATTTTTTTTTCTTCTGATTTTATGTAAATTGTGCGCTAAAGGCACAAAATTTGTCCGATTGCCATTTGGTACCAGGAACTGTAGTAAATATAAGTTGATCTTTGGCAAGTCTCATTGAAATCGGTTCAGATTTTGATATAGCTTCCACATATATATTTTCGTCCGATTGTACACAAAGTTTTTCGTCCGATTTTACACAAATTAGATGTTAGTATAACCTAGACGGAAACCTAGTTGAAATCGGTTTAGATTTAGATATAGCTCCTATATATCGATTTCGTACGATTTTAAGTAAATGGTTCACCAAGACCCCAAGGTAGGTCGATTGACACAAAATTTTGCACAACGTACTGCAGTTAATACAAACTAGCGTGTGGAAATTTTTGAAATCGGTTGGATAGAGCTCCTAAATATATTCTAAGTAAATTTTAAGTACATGATACACCAAGAACTCACTATATGCACAAAACATACTGAAAGTAGTATAACTTAACCTGTGACAAGTTTCGATGAAATCGGTTTAAATATATATATATATATTTGCTTTAAATAGATTTAGATACTTTTTAGATGTAGATAAATTTTGTCCCATTATAAGAAGCAACCCTATATCTGACCAAATGAAAAATTTGGTATAGGTTGCAGAATGATATGTTTATGGATCAATTTTCATGTTAATGGTCCTTCAAAAACTCGAGGTCTGCTAGGATTCATCTGTTGAATATACCCAAAGTGGTGAAGGGTATCATATATACGGCCCCGTCCGACTTTACTAGTTTCCTTACTGGTTTTCTTTCATAATGGCTGCTGTTTGTAAAGAAAATGATGCATAGTTTTAGGCCAAACACAATCGCCATGTTCGTTTTTTAAATTCATAGGGAATTCAAAAAAAAAAAACATGGGATCATATATTAATATATGTATATATACATAAGGCACATGCAAAGTATATACACTTGCCCTCATTAGCCACAAGGCTGGGGATATAAAAATCCATGTGTTCTTATAGTCATTATTATTTTTTTTTTTTTTTTTTAAATTCAACGACTTGTGTTGGTCCTTGAGTAAAATTTAGAAAATAGATTTAACGTTTTCAATGCCACGTGGATGCCAATACTGTCTGGCAATACTGTTGTAATTACTAATAACAAAATCCAGAGTATACTTTCAGGCGCTTATATGACTTAAAGGAACTTACCATTAATGATATAATTGTTTTAAACAATAACTTAATAAAAACACATTTTAAACATTTTTTTTACAATATTTTATTTATTAGTTTTCTTGTTGTTGTTGTATTTTTATTAAATTTTTCATTTATTTATTTTATTGTATCATAAAGGAATGCCTTTTGTTTGTAATGGAATAAATGTTTGAATGGGATGGTGGAGGGGCTATTGAAAAACAAAAATCACAAAAATTATAAATTTTTAAATTAAAAACAAATGCATTAAATTGATTCTATGTGTTTATTGTTGTTAATATTTTTTGGTCATTATGGTAGTGTGGGTATGTGTGTGTTCTGTGTATTATCTGACTTATAAGTGTAACATTGTTATTTTTTCTATATTGTTGTTTGCAAAATATGGACTTTTTTTTGTTTATAGAATTAAATAGCTTGGACTTGGACTTAGATTTCTTTTTTGATTATTTCTGCCTTTGGTTACTGCGCTTTCTATGTATTTTCATTCCTAAAGTTTTGTGTTGGTGTTTTGTTTGTTTGAAAAAATGTGTATTGAAGAAGGGGGATTATTAATAATAAAAAATAAATTGTAATGTTTGCCTAAAAGGAGGAGAGGGAGAATAGGGCGGGAAGAATAATTATTTAGTTGACATTTTTTTTACGGATTTCTGATAGATTAGAGTTTGGTTTTTGGTTTTTATTTTATTTTGGTTGTATTTTTTGTTTGTTTGGTTTTTAACGATTTATAAAACTTTTTTTTAGAATATTAACAACATTTCTTATTTTTTGTTTTGGTTTTTTGTCTTCTTCTTTCTTTATTCATATTTTCTTTTGCTTTATTCATATTTTTTTCCTCATCGTGGTTTTTTTGTAATTGTTTGTATTATTTAGCCATTATTTGTTAATTATTTCTTCTAATGATTTGTTTTAGCTTTGACTAGCGTTAATTATTTAGTAAAGAGTTCTTCTGGGGGAGTTATCTTTTTAATTTTTTTTTGTATGGGGCATTCTTTCATTCCTAAGTGAGGAAGAGGGAGGAAAATTCCTCATTTGTTCTTTATTAAAGAGTGAAGTTTATTGTATGTTTGTGTGTGTGTTTTGGGGTTAAGGGAGATTTTTTTTTTAATATTTTTTCTAGATTTGTCGTCTTGTCGTTATCGTTTGTTTATATTTTTTTGGAAATTTGTATTTTTTTTGTTATTTTTCATTGTTATTTTTGTTATGTTTGGTTGAGTTCTTGCTTGTTTTTTATTTTTGGTTTTTGTGATAAATTTACATTAGATTTTATTTTGTTGTTAATTTGTTTTTGTCTTTGGTTTTGTTTCATTTTTTTGTGTGTGGTAGTTACAGTTTGTTTATTTTTATTTTCATTATTTTTTATTTATTTTTTTGTTGTTCTTATAAACTTTATTGTTAATACTTTTGAGGGTTTTTAATGTTTTGTTTTATTTATTTTTTTTTTAATATTTTTAATAGTTTATATTTTTTTCGTTTTCTGTTTTACTAAATTGTTATTATTATTTGTATATATATTTTTTGTATTTTTTTTTTAAATTTAATTATTACAATTAAAAAATATCATAAGCATCATTTGTTTTTCTCATTAATTTTATTCATAATTGTTTATTATTTTGCAATCTTACATTAAGTTTTTTTTTACTAAAATTTTGTTTTATAAAAAAAAATCTGGCTTTATAAATATTCATAAATTTTGTAATAAATTTCAAAGACTGTAATACAAAAACGAAATTATACAAAATAATTTAGTAAAATATTAAAAAAAATGGAAAAATAAAAAATGCAATTTAATTTAAATTTGATCAAAAGGTCAAATGTATATCCAAGTTGAAATTAATATTCTTCGGCCCGATAGAACATGTTTGTAGTCTTCGCCTTGAGTTCAATTATAGGGTCTTCCGACAAGGGAAGTTGTATCTGACCAAAGGTGCCGCATACAAAAAATACAGAGTTGTATTTTTTTATGTTCTTCAATTTTATTCTACTCTAAAGAAAGGACAGCATTGTTCATTGGAAGGAACTATTCTGATAAATGAATCTTTAGTTCCCAATTTTTCCTTTTTCTGATCACGTTCCTTTTTGAGAGATCTTTTCATTCACGGATCTCTTTCCTTTATTCCCATATAGTTTTTGGCAATCTCGTTTAGTTCAGTGAACTACGTCGTTCACCTCGTTCAGATAGTTACTCAGTTCAATCTGGCAGTTCAATTAACCGTAATGAATGATTACCTTTCACAAACATTCGAAGGACTTTCCCATCTATTTTCTCCACTTTGTTAATGGGTGGTGGTCGATGTGGTGGTGGCATAGCTCCGTTGTATTCGGCAGCACACTTGTTTGCGTTGCACTTATTGCTCTGGACACCTTTCCTTTTTTTCCGTGGTTTCCAGCTCCACGGTTGTCTACGGGGGTGCTCTGCTTTTAAATGTCGCTTCACATTATTTACCGACTCTCCACCTATAGGTAAAACACTACTGCAGCATTTGCATTTGCAACTCATTCCACAAAAATGGAACAACAATATATTACGCGTACCTTCAATTAATTTGTTTTTCGCTTTACTCCTCCTCCAACTAGTCCACTTTCTATTTAATATAAAAGGCATAGAAACATATACCATGCGTAGACAAAGTCTAAAAATCTTAAAAAATCGAGTTGAGCTTAAATAAGTTGATATTTTGTGTATGCCCGCTAAGATTTGATAGGTTATTCGTATACGAAGAATTTCGCCTATTTTTCATTTTTAAGCCGGTGAGCGTATTTTTAAATTGTGTCCTTCTTGTGAGCCATCCGAAGGCGAACTGCTTCATTCAAATTGTTCTTATTTGACGCCAGAGATGGTCCGTCAGAAACAGTGACGTAAATGACATACATTTTCGACGTATATTACATACGTCAGAAACGTCGGAAACCCACTCAAAACCATTAGGTTTTTGACAATATACCTATTTCCATTAACGAATTTGGAAATTACGTATGCTTTACTGAAATCCATATAAAATTTCAAAAAAATTTTCTCCAAAAAGTTTTGAATTTTGTATTAGTTCTAGTAAGAAACTGACAGATATATGTAAAAATAATATGTATTTTTGAAAATAACGGCATATGATAATAATATTTGAATAAATGACGTTTTCTACATTTATTACATTTTATACAGGTATATGACGTTTTCGACGTTTACACCTTTTTGACAGCCGTAAACCTAAAAATTCGTCATACGGACCATTCCTGTTTGACGCCGTTCAGTTGGTCGTAGAAGAAAATACAATGTCGTTCAGTGACCGACGGCGTTCATTCAGTGAGCAACGTCGTTCAGAGACCGACTGAGAATCTCTCATTGGCAACGGGAAATCGCGACGGCTGACGTTCGCGACTAGCGGCTTGACTCTAAAATAGATTTTATTCATTTTTGTTCAGCGTCAGAGTCTAAATGCAACCATAGAGTCTAGAGTCAGCGACAGTCGTTTGCCGTGTGTTTCTTATTGGCAACGGGAAATCGCGACGGCTGACGTTCGCGTCTAGCGGCATGACGCTAGAATAGATTTTATTCATTTTTTCTCAGCGTCATACTCAATATTTCTCTCTTGCTCTCAATTGAGTTACCATATTTTTAGGTAAAAATCAACAGTGCTACCAAATTTCAATGAGAATTTATATAAAAACATATGGCAGTGATGTTAAAAAAAAAACAAATATTTTCAAAGATTGTGGACGTTTTTTTTTAACGAATTAATAATAAAATGGAAGAAAAATAATTTTTTCAATAATTTTATCCATGTTCCTTGACATTATTGTTTATTAAATAAGAAATTGATTTTGGTTTGCACAACGTAAAATTTTCGGTCAGAAAATGAAAACAAATAATTGACATTTTGTGCCGCTAACGCTAACTCTTTCGTTTTGTTTTCACGCCGGAGAAAAAGTATGACACTGACTCGTGACTCTCTGGTTGCGTTTAGACTCTTAGCACAAGATAAAGTCTAAACGTCTAAAATTATTGAAAAAAATATTTTTCTTCCATTTTATTAATAATTCATTAAAAAACATCCACAATCTTTGAAAATATTTGTTTTTTTAACAGCACTGCCATATGTTTTGATATAAATTCTCATTGAAATTTGGTAGCACTATTGATTTTTACCTAAAATATGGCAACTCAATTGAGAGCAAGAGAGAAATTTTGAGTATGACGCTGAGCAAAAATGAATAAAATCTATTCTAGCGTCATGCCGCTAGACGCGAACGTCAGCCGTCGCGATTTCCCGTTGCCTATAAGAAACACACGGCAAACGACTGTCGCTGACTCTAGACTCTATGGTTGCGTTTAGACTCATAGTACGATGGCTGCGATGGCTAATGTATGCATTCTCCATTTTCTAGGGATAAGTAAATTGACTTTCGACGAATCGACTTTTGATCTTTGGGAAAATCGCAAAGTCGATCTTTCAAGACCGACTTTGGATTTTCTTCTTAAATTCTTGGTTTATTATCACAAAGCCCAAAAATTACGCATTCCAGAAAATTGCTTTATATGTTGGCAACAATTTACATAAAAAAATCAAAAGTCTAAAAATCGACTTTTTGGTAGGAGGCAAAACTCCAAAAGTTTAAAAGTATACTTTTGCGCTCGACTACGTATTCCTATTTTGATGACCATCTCTCAGTTACCTTCTTACTTCAATTTATTTCTGTTCAACACTGGTCTATATGGAGCAATGGAACTATATTAAGGAACTAGTTCCTTAAAAAAGGACGAGCAAGTTCGATCCGCTCCGTGAACTATATTTCCATCTCTAATCTGGACAAAGAAACTAAGTGGAAACTAAGTCCACAACTCTAAAGGGCTAAGCAGAATGCTCGCGTTGAGCCATCCGTCGCGTTATTTGCCATCGAAAATACAACAACCACAAGGAAACGATAACACAAACGCATATCGTTTCCTTGTGGCTGTTATATTTTCGATAACATATAACGCAACGGATGGCTCAACGCGAGCATTCTGCTTAGCCCTTAACAAAGTTAAAATCTATCCAAAAACAGTAGAGCAATATAAAGAGGAGATTTCTCTATGCTCAAAAATATGTTTCGGATTCAAAATTTTGGGAACGTGTTATTTTTTACAGATGATCCAAATTGAATGTTTTTGCAAGCGACAACATCTGGAAAGTTTGAAGGAAAAACGCGGTGTTGAAGGAAACTTAAAGTTTATTGAGGGACAATGGATGCGCACATTCATTTTTGGTGTAGGAATTACTGTTGTAGTATGTTCGATCAAAACTGCAGGATCCACCTCAATCACCACATCATAACTTTATAGAAAATTTGTATTCAGATCTTAAAAATTCATGATGAATTAAAAAAATTGATTTGTTCTTTTATTATTTTGTGTTTTTTCATGAAAATAAGTATAGAAATAACCACAATTAATGATGTAATTTTCGACCTATGGATACCTATTATTACACCATAAATTATTTTGAAACTTAGTGTAGCAAATATTTATTTTTGTTTAAATCTGATAATTTCTTTCTCGGACCGATCTTTTGATCAAAACGATTAAAAAAATGATAATAATAATAAATTCAAATAATTAAGATTAATTATTGATAATAATCAGCATTAAAATAATTAACTAAAATCATAATAATGCATATATACTTATTTTTTTTATATATATATATATATATATATATTTTTTTTTTTTTGTATTATTCGTTTGTTTCATGCATTTGATTCCAGTCTTTGTTGAAACTAACAGAACTTTTTGTTTTGCATTTTAGAATAATAAAAAACAAAAACAAATTTAAAATAATTACGAGAAATAGGATTTTAATGTTTTGTGATAATTAATTTTTTACAATTTTTTATTAAATCTGGCAAAGCTCTGTTATTGTTTAGTATTATTAGATTAAAGTCATAAAATATTATTTTTATTATTATGGAGATTTGTTTTGTTTGTAATTATGTTGTTTTCTTTTAGGATGAACTATTATTTTTGTGAATTTATTATTATAGTTATGTTCTTTTTTAGTATTTTTTTATTTTATTGTTATTATTACAATAAGTTTTGGCAAGGTTTTTGTTATATTATATTTTAGTTATTTTTCAATATTATTTAATATTCTCTTTCCTGTCTTTGATGATGATTTTATTTGACCATTATTAATAATTTTACTATTTGCATTTTTAGTTTTTTGTTTATTTAGATTTCCCTTTATTAAGCTTGTTGTTTCTTCTGTAAATATTAAAGAAAAAATACTAGAAATGTGTAATTTGCTTGCTTAATAATATTTAAAAAATAATGAAATGAAACAAAAAGTGAAAATAAAAAATTAATGTAATATCGATATGTTGATTTTTTTAATTTAGTTTAAAAACAATTTGTCTTTCTAATGATTAGATTTCTAGTAGATTTTTTTGTTTCCATGTAATGTGGTAGACAGGAGTTAAAGCTATTTCTTAAATTATGTTTTTTTTTGGAAAATTAAATAAATAAACTTTTTACATTAAATTTTATTATTTATTAATTTTTTTTTTGGTATTTTCAGTTTTGCATTAATTTATTACCTTTTATAATTTATAATTATTATGTATTTACATTTATAGTTTGTTTGGGGGAGAAAAAATAAATGAAATTTTCTTAGTCAGTACAAAAAAATCTCTAATGGCAGCTTTATGTTTTGTTTTATATTTTATTTAATTGAAGAACATTTGGTTAAGAAGTATTTGTTTATTTAATGAAAACAGTTTGTTAAATAATATTCAGTGTTCTATAAGAGTGCCTGAAAGTATGCTTTAAATTTGTTTAATTTATTTATAGTAGCAACCAGTGTTGTCATTCCCATTAAAATTGGCTATTATCGCAATAATCGACCAAAAATACAAATTTAAATATAGGACCGAATAACGTACATACATATATTATAATTGGTATGTTCGAAGATCGAAAATGACTTGATTAATGCAAAATTGTTGCAGGTTCTGGAACAGAGTATAAACTATATTCAAAAATTAAAATGATTACCACCGATGTAGTAAAATTGTACTTTTTACCTAGAATATACATACATGTATTTAATTATTATCATGTATGTAATTGGAATACGAATAATTTTTGGTTTAAACTATTAGTTTGTTTAAAATATTTTTAAAACTTTCTTATATATATTATTGGAATATGTTATAATATATGTATATTATAAAATGTGGTCCGTCGAGTCCATTTATAATTTATTCAGAAAACGACATGTCAACTTATTGTATTTTCTATTAAAAAGACAACGAACATCTTGCAGAATTTAAAATTAACTATACAAATAACACGAACTCTATAAAATGTTACTTTCTCATTTCTCCGACTCATCTCCTCAAAAATTTCTCAACATTGTCGAATATATTATAAACTAGATTCAAAGACGCATAGTCCAACCATAGTCTTAATGATTTCCTTAAACAAATTAAATTGACAAAGTATAAACGAAGAGAAGTGTATTGATGTAAACATCAATTTAGATTGAAGATTAGCGGATACGATAAATATTCATTTCAATTAAATCAGAAGCCCTTTGGAAATTCTATCGTGATAACTTCTAGCATTGGTCCTGCGAGCTCTCGAATCTCAAGACAATACAAAAAATGTGGAAGCAGTGGACTAAATCTTTGGAAAATCGATTGACATCGATTTACGCCGATCTAACTCACATGTTTGACGTTTGTGACCCACAACAAATGCTGAAGTATGGGTACTTGTACAACCATATGAACCAGCTCCTGGAGGGTTTGAGAGAAAAATTATCTGAAAGATCTTCAACGAGTTGTACCATCTATACTCTGACATCGACATAGTTAGACGATAGAGCTGCATGTTGTGATAATGGATGAGGATGCCCCAGCTCAAAAAGGCATATATAAGCGAGCCAACTGACGGAGAAGGGGAGGCCACAAATGCGATGGATAGATCAAATGGAAGATAATATATAGAAAAATGGTCTTTCAAATTGTAAAAGCTGTGTTTGAAAATGTATCAGCAAATCTACAAATTTACCTTTTCGGTTGGTACATGTTGAAAAATTGTCAAAATACCGGCAGGAGCTATGACAAAACATATTAGTTTGGGGAAAAATAAATCCATTAGTTTTTCGTCGAAAATGTCGATAAAATCGAATGAATGATCGAAGTTGACCGGCATGTTAGCAGTCATAACATCGCCCAGGAGCTAAAAATCGATTATAAAACTGTTTTAAGCCATTAACACAAAGCTGGCTTCAAAAATAAGCTCGAAGAAAAACATAGGAGGGATCGAATTTCCATTTGCGAAGCCTTGGCCAAACAGAATGAGATAGACCAATTTCATAGACGGATGGTGACTGGAGATGAGAAATGGATCACATACGACAACCCTCTGCGAAGCACCTCAAACGTTGGCCAAACCAAGACTGACGGTCAGAAAGGATTATATATTGTAACGCTAAATTTTGATCTCTTTTGTCAAAACTGGACCGTTTGAAGATAGCAGTTGACCAGATCCGTCCAGAATTGGCCAAAATGAGAGGTGTCGTGTTCCACCAGGACAACGCTAGGCCACACACTTATACAGTGACTCGCCAGAAACTTCTGGAGCTTGGTTGGGAAGTTTTAATGCATCTGCCATACAGTCCGAACTTGGCACCAATCGATTATCATCTTTTTCTGGCATTGCAAAATTTCTTTAATGAAAAAAAAAATGGTATCTAGGAAAATCGAGTACAGAGTTTTTTTTGCAAATAGAGAGCAGGAATTGTATGAGAGAGGCATTATGAAGTTACCTTTAAAATTGCAGCAAATCATACAACAAAACGGTGCATATTTGGTCCAAATCGGACATTCCGAAGCATGTAACCCTTTGAGCCCCGATTTTTTTTCTGTGACAACAGAACTATTTGCTGTGCACAGATTTAATGTAACTATCCTAAATAGGATATGAACAGAATTTGAGATACAGTACCTTCTTTCCGAAAAATAAAAATCGAATATCAACAAAAGCAAATGCAATATCGACGATAAATCACATTTAATTAATCGTTATGTTCTTTTTTACAATATTCAACAAGAATTCGGAGGGTACCATTTGTACTTTTCGATTACGAAGCGATTTAAATAATTTGGACTGTATACACAAATTGGTACTGAACATATTTGTACACTCATCTATGTATTGAAAAGCCTGTAACTTGACCAAAAATTTGATTTTTTTTTAATAAAGTCCTATAATGGATTTATTTTTCACCAAACTAATTAATGAATAAATAATGAATAATCCTACCGCTAAATTGGGCAACACTGCTAGCCGCAACATTTTCCTCTAGGGCAATTTTACACAATAGATTTGAAATTATTTACACTTTTTTTTTAAATGTAGTAGTTTTTAGGCAGTAATAACATGATGTCCACTTAAATTTGATTTAACACTTTATTTAGCATACTTTCAGGCATTAAAGAGAAAAATAGCAATCTACAAAATTATGCACATTTTTTTTTAATAATTTATTTCATGTAACATTTCTTTATTTTTTTTCATCTAAAAAAACTTCAACTTTTGCTAAGTAAAACTGATTTCTACGTACTTTTTAAGTGAGGAATTTAAAAATTATTTTAAATTGAATTTAGTAATAACAATTTAAAAATTATTTTATTTGTTACATATAACTTTTTTTAATTTGTAATTAAAATAAGGCCTTGTGAAAATTATTATTTTTGTTTACAAAAATTAACTAACTAATTTTTTCTTGTGGTTTTAAATATCAATTTGTAATAATAATTTTGTCATCTTTATAAATTTAATAATATTTATAATTGTTGGTTGTTGTTGTTATTCCTCGGATTTTCTTTAGTATTATTTTTGTTTGTTGTTTTTGTTGGATGTGTGTATGTTGGTTGCTAGTTGTTGTTCTTGTTGTAGTTTTTTTTGCTGTTTTAGGTTTCAGAATCATTTCATTTTGTTGGTTGTTTGGTTTTTTGTTGTTCTTGTTGTTTGTTTGTTTGTTTCATGCAATCGCGTGGACGGTATTCAAAGCTTTTTTAGATAACATTTTATGTTTGTTGTTGGTTTTTTTGTATTTTATTTTATTTAATTTATTATTATGTTTTATACATGATTATCTCTATATAGTATTATAAATGTTTATTGTGATTTTATTGTTTTAATTGATTAGTTTACATATATACATATTATTTGTTTTTATTAAGTAATTATTATTTTATTTTTAATAATAATATAAAAAGCTGAAGAAAGTAAAAAAAGAAAAACAGGAACAAACAAAAATATAATTGTAAAAAAATTGAGTTTTATTTATATTTTAAGTTTTTTTTTTCAAGGATTTTCAAAGCTAAGAGATTATTATAAGAGTGAACAAGGTGGTGGTTCCCTACAAAGTGAACCAATATGGATCGTTTTTTAGTAGGAAGATTTGACACACCTGAAAAATCAATTTAAAGCGAATCAGGTTGAAAACATGCCCAAAACTCAGAGCTCGAGCTCCCCAAAATACATGTGCCCTAAACCATTAAAATGCCGAATATTGTGGGATATTGTTATATGGGGGCAACCCCGGAATATAAGCCGATATTAATACTTTTTCGTAAGTAAATCTGATAGCCAAAATGCCAAACTACAGCCGATGCTTTTGAAAAATTAATAATGGGGATCCCGTTATATAGGGGGGCTATCTTAAAAAGTGGCCCAATATTGATCATTTTCGGTAGAAAGATTTGATAACCAATAACAATCAAACGTAGAAAAAATTCGTTTGAAAATCCTATAAAAATGCCCAAAATACCGAATCTATAGGGGCTATAATAAATCGTGGACCGATTTATTATAGCCCCTATATGGCGATCTCAATCGTGACTTCAACTACAAACAGACGGTCACGCATATTTTGTTCAAGAATATATTAGTTTGGGGGGAAAAAGAAATCGAAAATGTCGATAAAATCGGAGAAATTATCGAAGTTGACCGGCATGTTAGCAGTTTTAATCAATCCGAACTTGGTACCAAGTGATTATCATCTATTTTTTGCACTGCAGAATTTATTTAATGATAAAAACTTCGTATCTAGGGATGACAGCGAAAATCGATTACTAGAATCTTTTTCAAATAGAAAGCAGGACTTCTATGAGAAACACATTATGAAGTTACCTTTAAAATGGCAACAAATCATACAACAAAACGGTGCAATATATCCGGTGAATATTTCGATGTGATCCAAACGAAATGACAAATTTAATATACACATCACCTTATTTATTTCAAAAGGCTGCGAATAGATGTAAGATCCTTTGAGGATTATTTTGCAGGTTGGAAAATACCTCGGGAAAGGTGCTAATAAAATTCGATTCTGAGATAATCATTTTAAAAGCCTTTTTTATGGAGGGAACGAAACTGTAGACAGAAGATATGTCTCGGTGATTTCTACACCACCAATAATAATTGATTCAGAAACTAATTTTTTTATAGACGGACATTTAATTTGAAAAGCTTTAATAGGGAAAGTTATACCACTCGAGATATACCTCTCGAGAATATATACATCGGGAGTAGTAGAACCTCCTTTTCGGGGTCCCAAACCTGGGCTTTATGAAATTCAGGTCTTCTAATAAGTATTCCAATCAAGAACTTCCAATGTGTGTGAACAAATGTTTAGGGGTAATTTCTCTCAAATGAAAATGTTTAGGGGTAATTTCTCTCAAATGAAAGAATTAGAAATGATTTTTTAGTATTTAATTCCAAAGGAAAGAAGAGAGGAGAAAAGTATTTTCAGAAAAAAGAAGAAAGAACACGAAAAACGTTAGCGGGAGCAAATCGATATGTAATTTTACCAACAGGTAAAACACCAAAACCAAGGCTTTGATGTAGGCACATCCTCCTATAGAGATGAAGATGGGAACCTGGTGACAGATACAGATAGCGTGGTGAGGATCTCGAAGAAGCATTTTGAAAGGCTTCTGTTATCAAACAGTGCTGGTGAAGAGGATATCCCAGAATCAATAATAGATGACGGTATAGAATGTATACTACCTAGCCAAGATGAGGTCATAATAGTAATCAATCGGCTGAATAACAATAAAGCAGCAGGTGCCGATGAATTACCAGCTGAACTATTCAAGACCGGTGGTCAGATGCTGGTCAGGAGCATGCACCAGCTGATTAATACAATTTGGCTAGAGGAATGCATGCCCAATGGTTGGAACCCTCAGCATCCTATGTGCACAAAAAAGGAGAGAAGGTCATATGTGCCAACTAATGAGGAATAAGTCCCCTTCCCATGGTATATAAAGTGCTATCCAGTGTGCTGTATGAACGACTGAAACCAATGGTCAATGACATTATTGGACCATACCAGACCTGGCAAATTGACCATTGACCAGATTTTCACCCATTGACCAGATTGCCCTAAATCCTGGAAAAGTCCCACGAAAAACACATCGAAACATTCTACCAATTCGTCGACTATAAAGCCGCATTCGACAGCCCTATCCATTCATAGGTGTTTAAAGCCATGTCTGCGTTTGGCATTCCTCCAAAATTAATACGGCTATGCAGGAAACCTTTGAGTGATACAAGGTCAGCAGTGAAAGTTGGAAAGGACCTCTCGGAGCCCTTTTAATTCCGAACGAGGATTTAGAGAAGGTAACAGTTTGTCGTGTGACTTTTTTAATATCCTGCTGGAAAAGGGCATTCGAGAAGCAAAAGTGAACAGAAATGGCACTCTCTACACCAAACAACACATGTTACTCGCCTACTCCGATGACATCGACATAATGGGTCGAACATTATGAGCGATAATAGCCACTTTTGAACAAATTAAGAAGAAGTCTGCAAAAGTGGGTCTGGCAGTAAATGGTGAGAAGACCAAGCTGATGGTATCAACGCTCAAGACGTCCAGTAGACTCGGACCAACTGTGGAACTTAAGAACTACAGTTTCGATGTAGCCACATTTGAACGAATTGAGAAGGAGTCTGCCAAAGCGGCGAGAAGACCAAGCTGATGGTATCAACGCGCAAGCTGTGTATGGTATCGGACCAACTGTGTAACTTGATAACTACAGCTTCGAGGTAGTCAAAAATTGTATATACCTTGGTTCCGCCATAAATAAAACTAATGACATCAGTTTTGAAATTCGGAGAAAGATAGTGTTGGCCAACAGGTGCTACTCATGGAGTGTTTGAGAAAAAAAATTCTCCAAAAGATCTATGGACCGATTTGCGTTGACGGTGAATATCGCCGTCGAATAAACCATGAGTTGTACCAGCTATTCAGCGTTGGCTAGGTCATGTTGTGAGAATGAATGAACGAATTATGTGGAAAGATGAAGGGGATGACAACATTGACGAACATGATCTTTCAAATTGGAAAAACTGCGAAAAAGACCGACTGGAAATCTTTTTTAACCTGGGCTTATGGAACGAAAGTTCTGTCACAAGCCAGCTAAGTAAGTAAGTATCCAAAGATCTTGTGCATATAAATATATATGTAGCCAGTCTGGTTCCATTTGACCTGTTAAATATTGATCGATTATCATGGAAAAAGACCTATTTGTCCTTTGTCAGACGTGTAAAATTTCCTGATGCTCGGCCTCTAGAGCGACCAAAACAAGAATCAATTTGAACACCTAAATACTAACCGATCATTATCAATATTTTTGGCCCGAACCGGACCGAACCTTCATGCAAAATTTCCTGACGATTAGTCCATAACTGTGGCCTGTACTGTGTTTACAATTTATAATACCCACCCGAACGGACAGAGAGACACACATATCTAGATCGACTTAGCTAGTCGAGATATGGCATAATGGGTGTAGGATCAATATTTTATGGAATTACAAACACTTGTTCGACCAATTATGTCGATGTTACTCGCCTGCCGAACATGGTCTTTCAAATTAGAAAAACTGCGCAAAAGACCGACGCGCCTGAAAATCTTTTTTAAGCTTGGCTTATGGAAGGAAAGTTCTGTCACAAGCCAGCTAAGTAAGTAAGTATCCAAAGATCTTGCGCATATAAATATATATGTAGCCAGTCTGACCTGTTAAATTTTGACCGATTATCATGGAAAATACCTATTTGTCCTTTGTCAGGCTCCTTTATTCGTGTAAAATTTCCTGATGTTCGAATTATAATTGAACGACCAGAACCAAAATCCATTTGAACGCCTAAATATAAACCGATTATTATCAATCGGGGTGTTCCTAGGCCCGAACAGAACCTACTTGCAAAATTTTGCTCCGTAACTGTGGCTGGTACTGCTTTTACAAATTATAATAGACACCTGGACGGGCAGAGAGATACACATATCTAGATCGACACAGCTTGGGACCACACAAAGCTATAATACCCTTGCGGCTAAACACCGAATATGTCAGTCCTATTATATATCAGTCCACAAAAATTGACAAATTTGTTAGAATATTAAACGTTGCGAAGTTGGAGGACGGATTTTTATTTGATGGGAAAATTTGAATATTCCTAATAACCCGCCTTGAATATATTCTCGAATACTTTAACTCCGTATTTTATCGAAGTACAATTTAATAATATTTATAAATAAAATTTCGAAATATTAGAAATATTTAAAAAATAACCTTTTTCCGAAAATGTTCAATTATTAATAATTATATAAGGTTTCCTTTATATATAGGAGATTATTTAAATATATACAAGTTCCTCCTGGATAATCTCTTTGCTTTGAAAATTCCAAGTAAAGGTGTGAAATTGAGTGGTGCTGTGAATTTGAAAATAAATTTTGTAGTGAAATTGTGTTTTTTCCTTGAATTTTTTTTTGTGTTGTTCATCGGTTTTTGGTGTGAGTTTATTTTTATTTTATTTTTTTGTTTTGTTTTTGCTTGGGTTCAGTCATTTTATTTTTAGAATATTTGATTATTTTCTGTTTTATTTATATATAATAATGTTTTGTTTTGTTGTTGTATTTTAATTTGTTTTAGGATATTATTTTATCAAAAAAAAAAATATGGTCCGAAAGATAGATAGAAAGACAGAGTAGAGAGATAGTTAGATAGTAATTAATAGTATTGTAGTTATTCGTCATCTTCATCCTCGTCATCGGTGACGTTTATGATCATCATTATTAGCAAGGTCGGTATCATTAGTAGTAGTTCCATTTGGTTTTGTTAACATGTTTTATTTTTTTTTTCTTTAATTTTTAAGGTGAAATATTTAAAAAGCGCAAATAAATTTATAAAAAAATATTGTTTTGTAAAAACAGAACGCAAAAAATATATATCAACAAAAAACCGTAGATTTGATTTTTATGTTTGTTTTTTGATTTTTTATTATAAAAAATAATAAACTAATGGTAGACAAAAGTTGAAGTATTTTATGTATTGTATTTGAATTTATTTATTTTTATTTTTTCTCTTTATGCATTTAATATCGTTCTCTTTGTTGTTGCTGTTATTGCTGCGGATTAGTTTGCTTTTTTTATTTTACAATATTTTTTGTTATTTATATATAGTTTTTTATAATAATAATAAAAATTATTATGAAATAAAATTATAATAACAATAATGTATAATAGCATTTTAACTTAGTGGGCAAAAGTTGTTATGTCTTATCCACATTTTTTAAAATTATCTTTGGTTATCATTATTAGCAGCATCATCATAATCATTATCATCGTCGTCATCATTATCATCATCTTTATCATAATTTATTAATATGAAAATTTATTATCTTAGAAGTTGTTGTTGTTTGTTTTTTCTGTTTTTTGTTTTATTTTGACTTGAAGATGGAAGATTCATATTTGAATTTATTGCATTAAATTATTGATTTATTTTTTTGCATATTTTATTTTTATTTTTAATTTCTTTTTGCCTAGTATTTACAGTATGTTATTTGTTTTTTTTTTTGGTTTTTTAAGGTATTTCTGTGTTTCTTCTTTTTTATTTATTTTATTTTTTTTAATATTTTTTGTTTTGTAATATTATTTTAAATTAACGGCAGTTTTGTTTTTATTTAATTAGCATTTATTTCTCTAATATCGTTTTGCATTACAACATTACAATATGAAATATAATTCAGAAGTACTAATCAGAGAAGGGATATTTTGTTGAGAACCGAAGATGGACTTAAAACATGTGTTGTAGGACATATTTTTCAGCCTTATATTAATTTGATAATATTTTCGGTAATTAGTAAATTTTTTATAAAATATTAAAATAAATACAAAAATTCTATTCTTACGAAGTTTTGCACAAAAATCGTATATAAACTGCAATCGAATGGACAGGATAAATATCCTTTTATATCATATATTGTATACAAGGAGTTTGTAGAACTCTTCTGTATTTTAAGATGATACGATTTTCAAAATACAGTGATTTTCTTCTGACTAAAAATCCTTTATGTAAACAGAAAATCTCTCAAAGAGTCTTCTGCGAATAGGAGCGTTTCTTTTGAAGATAAATAGAAGAAGTCCTTTTTCCTTTGGTAGAAATTCGTTCTGTGGACAGAATACCTCAGCAGATATTAGAAACGCCTTTCAAATTCTCCAAATTATATGGGAAAGCTTTCAAAGTTATTGTACAGATTAAAGCATTTTCAATGTGAGGTTATGTTCTTGCTTGACTTTCATATAGGAACAGAAAATTTCTCAGAGAGTCTTCTGCAAATAGGAGCGTTTCTTTTAAAGATAAATAAAAAGTCCTTTTACCCTTTGATAGAAAGTCATTCTGTGGACACAATACCTCAGCAGAAATTAGAAAGCACTTTCAAATTCTCCAAGTTATATAGGAGAGCTTTCAAAGTTATTGTACAGATTGAAGCATTTTCAATGTGAGGTTATGTTATTGCTTGACTTTCATAAATTATATATTTTACAGCAGGACTATAAAGAGAACTTTGCAAGAGGAATTCCATAAGATTTTTTTACAGTTTTTCAAGAAGATCTATGAACATTTTTCTAAAAGTTAAGGATATTGTGAGAACATTTTGCATACTTCTTGTAGACAAAAGGACTTACAAATGATAGTATTAAATAAGAACCCTTTCTATTGAATAATATGTTTTTTTAATGGAATAACTTCCCTTAACCAACAAATTTATACTAATAAACATTAATGGGACCTCTCTAGACCTTTCAGGAATTTAACTCTGCAGGAGGAATTTCATCAAAGTTTATTTTTTTAAATGTAATTTCTTAAAATTATAACATTTAACAAGAACCCTTTCTATAACACAATAGTGTTTATTGAATAGTCTAATAAACATATAATAGCCTTCATGAGACCTCTGAAGAGCTTTCAGGAGGCTGAACATTGCCTATAACACGTTTCAGGAGCTTTATTGGATCCCATTTAAGAGGTATTTTACAGTTGTAATGACTTTAAAAAGTATTTTGAGGACTTCATTCACAGGTCACTCGATCTCACGAAGATGGTCTGTCAACATTTTTTATATCTATAGACGGCCTGTACGACTAAGACCATATATATGGTCTCGGAGGTAACGAAATGCGGACTTTTTTACGATATGGATGATTTTTTTTTAAATGGTATTTTTCTAAAGATCTGGTATGGTATTTTTCTAAAAGCTGTATATTGAGGTTATTTCAAGAAATGTCTCACTGTTTGTTGGATGGTCTATAGTACAGATATTTTCTGCCATAATTTTTTAATAATTTTAAAAAATTGCGATATTTGCGGGATAGTAAATTGTTTAAATGAAATACATCAGCTAAAGCACTGGCCCAACATGCTGAATCATATTTCAAATAAAATCTATTCGCCGCCATTATGATGCAGAGTTCAGTGCATCTTTAAAGTTCTCACTTTAATCGTCTATGACATAGATAAAATGGTCCCAACAAGTTTTAAGAAGCTTCAGTGTCAACAACTCGCTGGAAATTTTGGCATCGATTATTTAACAATAACACTCAAGGCTTGTTGGCCTCCGAGTAATATAAGTTATGTTTTATGTAACTTAAATGGCCTATTTGGCCTTGTTACAATACTTAATAAATTAAATTAAAGTCCGGCATATACTTCTAAAATGTATAGAATTACAAATTTAGCCATTGTTAGATTCCATGCTGCCCAACAAAAATATGGATTCTACAAAAATTGGGATTGACCTGTCAAGCTGTTGAAAGACAAAGAAAAGGCCGCATTTCGGCTAAATTTGAAACTATATCATCAACTACATGCGTATACCCCAGTCATATGAAGACTTTTTAAACAAGAAATCGAAAACCGATGAAGCTCCCGACTCGGAACTGGCATAATTTCCGGAAGTTACATAGACTTCGTTATGCTTGCCGTCGATTGTATGATAACTTCACAGGGATTTTTCGTGATTTTATTCGGTATTTTTTTAGTCGGTAATCTAAAAGAATATGAAAAAATCCGCCTAATTCAACCAAACTATTGCTCATTAAATCTCCAACGCAAACTACGCTTCATATTTGTTTTCAGATCAGAACCATATATTATTTTTTTTTATCCCAAACAAATTAATAGGACAACTTGCTTCAATGCCTGAAAACTGCATTGGGAGCTTATAAGGCCTAACTCGCATCATATCTCTCGCCATAGCCTCATACAGAAGATAGCCCCACTCAAACACGTCCGAAAAACTATTCCTGATTTAGAAATAGGTCTGAGATGTAGATGTCTCCATCAACAATACGTAGTCGGGTTCGACCTTTTTTGCTGGATTCTAGGTACAAAAAATAAGCTTTGTTTTAAAAATTTTCCAATATAATTTTGACTATTCGCAGTACAGTAGAATATTAAATCCGTTGCATTCAAATGTTAGCTCTTCAGGATAATTTACAAAAACAATGTATTAAAAAGGAACTATAATACTGTGCAACACAAAAAATAACAATCGGGAAACTCGCAGTGTATCCGCGTATTGAAAGTTTACGTCGGGAAGTAACCTTAAAAGGGGGCGCAATATTCCCACATTTATGGAGATTTGAAAATATTCGGATTAGGATTTCTCGAAATTCTTGCATTTTAGGCATATGTTGTCTTTGGCAATATTACTGATATAAACGTGAGCAATGTCAAATATGCTGAACGAGTCTTTTCGGTCCCTTTTTCAGAATTTAATTTCCAGGTCGTGGCAGTAGTTATTAGTAGATCAACGAAGGAGTCTCTATCTTTGACTGTATATTTCGAATTTTTCAAAGGTACCCTTTTTTAATGTTTTTGGTATCCGCTGATTTGGATGGCGCCTTCGTCACAGTAAAACATTTAATGTGATTATTTATTCAAAAAGGTCACAGATCTATTATTCAAATTTTTAATTTAATTTGTAATACATATGGACTTAGATTCAAGTAGAATAACTCAAGACCTATGTTATAAATCGATTTAGGGAATATAATCGGGGCGAATTCATTTTAATATATTAGAACACCAGCAGAGCTGCAGTACTGCATATTTTCATTTGTTTATTATTCAGTTACATAACGAAAATGGTGTATAACTGAAGTATTCGTTAAACCGTACCAACGGATGTCAAAAGATTTACCTAAATGTTATTTTTTTTAATGAAAAATATATATTTTAAACCCGTACCAATATTTGTCGGTAACAGTAAAACATATTTCAGAATTACATTCATTAAAATAGAGTCCCATATATTACGATTTTTAAATAATTTTATATTCAGTGTATGGGAAATTATTTATCAAAATTTAGCGCTTCCATATAAAGAATCCTTGGTAATAAAATTTTATAATTTTTCTTTTAATTTTTCAATATTTCTTGAGCAAATTTTATCTACATATACATATATAAAATTCAAAATTATTTTATTAATAATGGTGAAAATCCCCTTCTTTGACTTTTTGAATTTTATTTCAAATTGTTTTGTTTATTTTTTTGTCTTTTGTTGTTCTTGTTGGTAGTTTGTTTATTTTAATTATCTAATAAATTATAAATTTATTTAACATAAATTAATGTAATATTTTTATTTTATTAATTATTTTCATTGTTTTAATATTAATAATTTAATTATTTCATTTTTTTTTTAGTTTTAAATTAATATCTAACATTTTCACATTATTGTGTGTCGTCTTCTCTCATTCTCATTTATGTGTGGTTTCTCTTTTTTTAATAATTTATCTTATTTACTTTATACTAATAATTTGTTTTATAAACCAATTGTTCTAATTAACCTTTTTATGTTGTTTGTTGTTGTTCTTCTCCTTACTCTTTTTTGTTAATAAATTTAAGCTAATTTGTTTATAATTCTTTTTTTGTTTAGCTTTTTTTGTTCTTAAAAAAATTGTTTTGCTTTTTTGTCTTCTAGATTTGTTTTTCTGTTTTCTTTTTTTATATAGTTCCGTTTGTATTTGTTATTTTTGTTTTATTAATTTACTTTCATATTTTACTAACAATGATATTTGCTAAATGTTTTGTTGTTCTTTGGTATTTTCAAATTTATTTGAAAACATTTGTTTTTTTTCTCACATTTTTCTAAAAAAATTAAATTAAACTTTTTTTTGGAAATTAAACATAACTATAATAAATATATAAATTTATTGTTTTTTCTTTACGTCTTGTCTCGGCTTCATCACTTGTTGTTTTGCTTTGTTGTTGTTGCTTATTTTTTAATTGGATTGGTTTTTCCTCTACAAAAAAAAAAAAAAAGAAAACAAAAAAGAATATTTCTACTATTTGTTTTTGCGTCACTTTCATTTCTATTCTATTTATGTGTCTTCATCATTTATTTTATTTTTTGTTGCTTTTCTGCTTGTTTTGTTTTTCTCTTTTGCTTTTTGGGCAGAGATTTTCCTAATAGGAAAAACCCCCGGCCATAACAGAGCGATCTCTTAGACCGCCTTTGATGTTGTTTCAGGCATCCAGCGTAACATTTCACGACGCCAATTAATACTATGCTCCACGTTTTTTACTGAAAAGAAAAAGAAAATTTAATTTATTTAATTTTACAGTTAATTTAATTTGAGATTAATTGATAGTTAAGACAAAAATATCAGTCCTCAGGGAATAGAAACATTTTATCCAGTCGATGCAGATAAATAGAAGTTGCATTTGTCTTTTAATAGAACCTTGAAAGATGTTTTTAAAAAATCCACGTCTGTTATTAGCTCTTAAAAATATTTTTTTAAAAATCCACGCCTGTTATTACTTACTTAGCTGGCTTGTGAAAGAACTTTCGTTCCATAGGCCGAGCTTAGAAAATAGATCTTTCGGAAAAATTTTCTCTCAAACACTCCAATAGCTGCCTCATCTGCTTGCGTAAGTACCCATGCTTAAGATCCGAATAACAGCACGGGTAGTATCAGGGTCTTGTAGAGTGTGAGTTTGGTCTGGCGGGAGGTGGCCTTGCTTTTGAGTTGTTTGCTCAGACCATAGTAGCATCGGTTATCCATCACTATCCTTCTCCGAATTTCAAAATTTATGTCATTCGTTTTATTTATGGCGGTACCAAGGTATATAAAATCTTTGACTACTTCGAAGCTGTAGTTCCCAAGAGTCTTCTGGACGTCTTGCGCATTGATACCATCAGCTTGGTCTTCTCGCCGTTTATTGCCAGACCCACTTTGGCAGACTCCTTCTCAATTTGGTGGCTGTTACCGCTCTCAATGTTCGATCCATTATGTCGATGTCATCGGCCTAGGCGAGTAACATGTGTTGTTTGGTGTACAGAGTGCCATTTCTGTTCACTTTTGCCTCTCGTATGACCTTTTCCAGCAGGATGTTAAAAAAGTCTCACGACAAACTATCACCTGAATCATAATCCTCGTTCGGTATTAAAGGGCTCCGAGAGGTCCTTTCCAACTTTAACAGCTGATTTGCAGGAATGCCAAACGCAGACATGGCTTTATACATCTCTGAATGGATAGGGCTGTCGAATGCGGTGGAATGTGTCGATGTGTTTTTCGTGGGTTTCTTCCAGGATTTGGTACAGAGTGAAAATCTGGTCAATGTTGGATTTGCCAGGTCTGAAGCCACATTGGTATTGTCCAATAATGTATGGATAGCACTTTATATGCGATGGGAAGGAGACTTATTCCTCTATAGTTGCCACATATCGTCTTGTCTCCTTTTTTGTGCACGGGACACAGGATGCTGAGGTTCCAATCATTCGGCATGCATTCTTCCAGCAAAATTGTACTAATCAGCTGGTGCATGCTCCTTACCAGCATCTGACCACCAGTCTTGAATAGTTCGGCTTGTAACCTAGCGGCACCTGCTGGTTTATTATTCTTTTGCCGATTGATTGCTATTTTGACCTCATCTTAGCTAGGTGGTATACAATCTATACCATCTTCTCTTATTGTTTCTGGGGTATTTTCTTCACCTATTTGATACCAGAAGTTTTTCAAAATGCTCTTTCCAGTTTCTCAGCACGCTGTCTATATCTGTTCCCTTCTTCATCTCTTCGGTTTGGTGTTTTACTCGCAGGTAAAATTTCCGGACTTCATTGTGACTCCTGAACATCTCGATTTGCTCACGCTCACGTTTTTCTTGTTCTGAAAATACGTTTCTCCTCTCTCATTTTCTTCCTGTTGCCCTAGAAACCCTGCCCTCTCCGCAGGGTTGCCCTATACGCTGCGTTGTTCATATCAGTAGCATTACGACACTCCTGATGGTACCACGGTTTTTTTATGGTGACCTTTGGTAATAAAGTGTTGCTTTTGCTACAGTTTGTAGGGAGTGGGCAATTCTCTGCTACAGTACTTCTATATTATTATCGGGACAAGGGGTGCTTTCGTCAAGCAGTTGGGTAAGTTGAGCGGAGTAGGCTTCTGCTATCTGTTGTGTTTGCAGCTTTTCGACGTCATGTTTCCGTGTTACATTAGATCGCACCTTTGCCGCTAGATTAAGACGGGTGCGTACCTTGGCTGCCACAAGGTAATGGTCCGAATCGATATTTGCTCCTCGGATCGATCGGACGTCTAGAACACTGGATGAATGCCTTCCGTACATCACAACATGATCGATTTGATTTATCGTTGTTCGATCGGGAGAAATCCAAGTGGTATTGTGTATATCGAGATGCTTGAATCTGGTGCTGTTAACTACCATGTTTTTTGCTGACGCGAAGTCAATCAACCTCATGCCAATGTCTGATGTTTCTTCATGGAGGCTGGATTTTCCGACGGTGGGGCCAAAGATTTTTTCCCTTCCGATTTTTACAATAAAATCTCCTAGCAGAATTTTAATCTCATGGCCCGGGCAACGATCATATGCTGTTTCTTGGCGCTCGTAAAATATGTCTTTGGTCTGTTCATCTTTATCTTCGGTCGGAGCATGGGCGCAAATGAGACTGATGTAGAAGAACTTCGCTTTTATACGGATTATAGCAATTCGCTCATATACTGGAGTGAATCTGGAGACGAGGTCTTTTATTCTCCTGGTAACTATAAATCCGCAGCCAAATTCATGTCTCGTTTCATGGCAGCTATAATACAGTGCGTAATCATCTGATTTACTTACGCCAGTCTATTTCCATCGCATTTCCTGTAGGGCAATAATATCGGCTTTTTACTTCTTGAGTTCATCCGCCAAAGCGAAAACTGCGGCTGTTCTGTACAACGTGCGCCCATTCCAAGTGCAGATTCGCAGATCGTGGGGGTTTGATGTTCATTTTTCTTTGCTTTTTCATAGTAGGTTGGGTTTTCCTACTAACTAACTACAAGTACTCGCAGCACATATTAGCTCACTATTTCATCGGGTGATGAAAATAGCTCCACAGGTGGCACCGCGGAGGAGGTCAGTGTCCACAATTGAAATATTTTAAAAGTCCACGCCTGTTATTAGCACACCTATTATTAGCCCTTGGAAAATATTCTTACAAAAGTCCACACCTGTTACTAGAACACCTATTATTAGCCCTTGGAAAATATTTTTAAAAAAGTCCACGCCTGTTATTAGCACACCTATTATTAGCCCTTGGAAAAAATTTAAACATTAGACCTATTTAAATATTAGACCTATCAAACCGCTACTTCATATTATCCTGAGGCATGATATTTCGTTTTAGTTTATATAAATAGTTAATATTCAATACTTACCCAGTAGTCAGACATCGGTTTCAATACTGACCGCCATGGCACTATTGTGCCTCTGGTTTAAATTGCTAGACCCTCGAATGCCATTCTGTTGAGGTTGTTGTTGCTGTTGTTGTTGTGATTGGAGCTGCAGCTGTAGCTGCTGTTTTTCGAATGACTGCTGAGTCCTTAGAAATGGAGCTAAATGACGACCTGGATGATCAGTCAGGCCCGGTGTACCGATGCCATCATCTAAATCCATAATATCTGACGATGATTCAGACAAGGAAGATTTTCGATAATGTTGACCTGGAGAACATTTTTGAGAAAGAAACAATTATTATTGATTGTAAATTTCTATAGAGTGAAAGGTAAGAAAAGAGACAATAGATAACTACATAAAGAGAGTATTACTAATGGATAGAGAGAGAGAGAGAGAGATAGACACATAGTTGGGAGAGACAACAAAAGGGTGACAGTTACCTAACGCACCAGGCATATATGAACAGCTTGTAACATGATTGAAGTTTTGACTCTGCATT
This sequence comes from Musca vetustissima, assembly GCF_032173495.1. NCBI lineage: Eukaryota > Metazoa > Arthropoda > Insecta > Diptera > Muscidae > Musca > Musca vetustissima. The sequence goes on along the minus strand of NW_026880967.1, from coordinate 5,888 downwards.
TCCTCTTGATCCGTTTCGCGATGATAGAAATAATTGAAATTACTCACAATAACGGGTACGGGTAGAGCGATTGTCAGTACACCAGCTATCACACATAGCGAACCAACGATTTTGCCCCAGAAGCCGACGGGTCTGTAGGTTTCGATTTTGTTTTTGGGTTTGTTTTTTGTGTGTTTCAATGAGAAATAGTAAAAATATTAATTATTGTTGATCATAAAAAAAGATTCTCTAGGAGAGAGATAGAGAAAGACGGGGAGAGATGTTAGAGAAATTAACGAACAAAGAAAAACACAAAGTTTAATAGAACAGAAAAACAATAAAAACATGAAACTAAGGCACAAAGAAAAATTAAAATATTTAATTTTTTTTGATTAAAAGAGAAAGAGAAACAACTAAAGACAATTTTTAAATGAGAGTAACGACACCAATTTACAAATAAGTAATTAAATATTAAATTTATGAAAAATAATCAAAAACTAATGAATAGTGATTTAAAACTGAGAACGAAAGAGAGAGAGAAAAAATGAAAGAGTACTTTTTTCTAAAGAAATGAAAAATTTACACTATTAGTTCAAAATGAGCGACATTATGAGAGTTAGCGAATGATCGTTATAAATCCAAAGATAGAGAGAGATAGATCGATAAAGATAGGGAGATAATTACAAATACAACGACATATATTCAGAGATGAGAATGTTTGATGAGAGAGGATGACTTCTCTTTTGATGACAAGAGCTTTTGAAATACAACTTAAAATAAGGGAGAGACATTTATTTATTTAACGTGAGAGCGAGAGAGAGGGGGTTATACACAATGCATGAAACATTTAGTGATATACTGATAGCGAACGAGCGGGCGATAGAGTTGTAATCTTATGAATGATACACATTAATAAAATAAATTCGTGGACACTAAATTCTCTTTTATTTACTCCGTATATAAGTCCATCTAATGATCTTCATATTCTCTTTCATTTTACGTGGTTTGCTCTTCTAGATTTCCTAAGAGGCTACAGGATCGTTGGCGTTTCTCATGGGTTCACACTCACACACAAAATTTTATATAAATATATATTTACCATTAATTATTTTTTTCAATATTATTTACATACTTAAAATTAGCATTCATTAAAAAAGCTTTTTTTAAGATATTTTTTCTCTTGCATAGACAAAAAAGCTTATTATTTCATACTCATAAGCCAACAAAACGTGCTTCATAGCTTATGTTTTATTATTATCATTTTTATTACTGGATAAAATAACTTTCAAAAGCTCATGCATTTGCAAAGTGCTTTTCTGTTAAAACAATATAAATGGCTGGATGAAAGAATGATTCCAACTGCAGATGATTCTTAATTTTTTTCTTTTGAGGGTTTAAGGAAAGTAGAGGGGGGTGGTGTATTTTGAAAATATTTAGTGATTTAAATGATTTAGTTTTTTTTCTAAATAGTTGTTGTGTTTTGCAGATATTTTTTTTTACTTATAAAAAAATAAGTAATAGTGTAGACACAGATAGAGCTTTCACACAATTAAACTTAGTTTGCTACAGTATGAAAAAAGTTAAAAAAAGAATTCAATTAGAATTTTTTTTATAAAAATTAAAATTTATCACTTACCCCGAAATGATTACCCGCACAACGCTGGAGGTCCATAGGTATTATTATTTTTTTACTATATTTTTATGGTAGTACCATTGGGTACCCACACTTTTAATATAAATTAAAACTTAATATGCTACCTTCTAATGCTGGCTCCTACTTAACTAAAAGCGTTAATATAAAGCTTGAAGCATTTTTTAATGCCTACTAAAATTAAGAAAAAAATTAACTCCTATAAATTTGAAAATTATGTAAATATTTACTAAAAAAACCCGAATTTCTATCCATTCTAGCACGAAATACTTTCCAAGAAAATTTTAATTTGGAAATTAAAATATTCTAAAATAGTTTATATGGAATTACAGATTACAGGGTTCGAACCCCAGCGGATAAGTAAAAATTATTTCAATATGGTTATAGAATATTTGTAAAAAGAGGCTTACATAAAACTCGAGCTGAAGTACTTCTAAAGTCCTTGATAATCTTATAACTAATCTCGAGATCAACACATGTGAATACCACAAATGTAGAATGCCAGGAGATAGCGCCAGCCAGCCAAAAATGGCACCACTAATTAATAAAGCAAGGTCCCAAACCACTGCATAAAACACCAAAAGACCTTGTTTCTTGGCACCAATAGATGGTAGCCCCAGTCATCATCTGACTGCTGTAGCTTATCATAGGTGATGATCATCAAGTAAAATAATTTCAAGACAATTTCATTATTGCCACCAAGTGCAATATTTATACCTTACACAACTATGTCGTCAGGATATTATAGCTTTGTGTGGCACCAAGATTTTGTATCGCCACGAAATAGAATCGATTCTAGATCCATATTATAGTATAACTAGTCGTCATACCTCGACTAGTTCAGTCGATCTAGACATGTATATCCGTCCGACTGTCCATTACGATACAAGTCACAGTTATGGACCAATCGTCACGAAATTTTGCATGTTGGACAGGTTCTGGCCGAAGAAGATCTCTTTTGGTTTTTTTGCAATGGTCGGTTAATATTTAGCAGATTAAATGTATTAAAAAAATTGATTTTTGTCACTTTTGTGGTTGCTCTAAAGGCCACAATTATGTCTCGAACATCACTAAATGTTACACAGAGAAAGGGGATCACAGAAAAATTTCACTGTTTGGATGAAGATTGGTAAACATTTAGCGGGTCAAACGGAACCAGACTTTTTTGTGAAAATAAGAAAATGTAATTTAACAATAGTTTGTCCTGAAGGACATACACCGGAGAGGATGTATGTACTCAGATGTGGGAGATTTGTTCAACCAATATCACACTAAGGGGCGGAAATATAACGGTGATGGCTAGGAAACATGGAATGATGGTTCCGGTTATGGTCAACGACGACATCTGTAATTTCGATGATGATCAGATGACATTTCGGATCGAAATTTTAATGAACTTTGAAATTTAAAATGTTTGAATTTTTTAGCATAAATGTACTCAGAACAGATTGACGTACGACTAATTCTGCAAGATCGACATGTGACATTAGATAGCGACATTTCTTTTACCATTAAAATTCAGTTCAGTTCGTTGCATATCGCAAACGATTTAAAAATCGTTCAAAAAAAGTCGTGTGGTGTAGCACAGAAATGTACAAAATCAAGTAAAATAACGTCGGTTTCGCCGATAGACATGTACCCCAGCAACGTACACAGAATTTCATTTCGCTGTTGCAAACAAAAATTTACTGTGAAAAAATTTATTTCGGGTGAAAAAATGTATGCGTACGTCCCTGATGTACCCTATGATATGCGGAGGTCGTCGGAATTACACACAGGTTTTATTATTCGCTTTATATAAGGCATATGTTTTTATCAAAGAGGTTTCAGATGTTATGCTGATCAAATCGGTTATTTAATTTGATTCAAATTAAATTTACAAGTATAGAATATTGACCTTTCTGGCGAAGGTACCAAAGGGGAGAGGCAGAACGGGTCCCACCTTTGGATATAAGCTTGATAATGAGAATGTGTTGCACAATATTTGGTTCAAATCAGATAGTCCTCTCGCCAGATATTGGATTTTATCATATATATTAGTATCAAAGGTATCAAAGGGAGTAGACCAATGGACCCATCTTCTGGCTTCATCTAGGCTTGTTCAACGTTTGGTTCAAATCCGACATCCCATTCGCCTAATATAGGATTTAAAAAAATATTGAAAATTTTGACCATTTGTGGGGGAGGTACCAGAAAGGGTAGACCAATGGACCCACCTTCGGACTTGATACCGGCTTGATAAAGGTAATAGGTTGTACAAAGTTTTTGTTCAAATCAGATAGTCATCTCGCCAAATATTGGACTTATAATTATTGAAAAATTCTGACTAATGGTGAGGGAGGTACCAGAAGGTGTGAACCAATTGACCCATCTTCAAATCCGACATCCATTCGCCTGATATTTGATTTATATATATTGAACATTTTGACCATTTGTGGGGGAGGTACCAGAAGGAGTGGACCAATCTTCTGACTTCATCTAGGCTTGTTAAAGATAATAGTTTGGTTCAATGTTATTATTAAATTAATTTTAAGCAAAATTTTGATCATATTGATCTTCGAACTTGAACTATGTCGGGAAGAAATATCTAGATATTAAGTATGGATGAAATCGGTTACTTCCTTCCTCCTCAATAACACTGTGAGACAAAACCGATGTAAGGGTTTGGCGTGTGGAAAATTCCTATTGAGGTTGAATGACCTTGGTGAGTATATAAAAATTCCATAAGGATAAATTCGCCATCGGTCAAAGTTCGCAAAACTTTAACATTTGGTCCTTCTATCTCGAACCCTTGTCAAATACGCAAAAAATATTTTCAAGAAAGAAAGAACCGTTTTCTAAATTGTTGAATATTGGATATTCAGATAATAAAACCGATAATAATCCTGTTCAATAAATTTAGGCCGTTTGTTTATTAGAATTTCTAATGATATGCATAAGGTATTAAAACCGGTTTTATTATCTAAATATTCCGTTCAAAAATATGAGAAACCAGTTCTTTCTTCCTCGAAAATTTTTTGGCGTATTTGGCTTCCTCGAAATATATATATATTTTTTTTTTCGTATTTGTCATAACTATATCATATTTATTAAATAATTCGACAATTTTTTATGATAAAGATTTAGTACGGAATTTATTAAAATATATATGTACAAATAGGGTTCTAGTGACATATATATTTCAACAGGGTTGAGAAAAGACCATTAAAATGTAAAAATATCGATTTCATGCCTTTGATGACCCCATCTAAAATTGTATGAGCATTTTTGTTGAATATTGCCAGGATGGAAAATCGCATCATTGGAGTCTGGTTCAATAAATTAAGGACGAAAAGGATAAACAAATCCTCATTCGATTTTAACAAGGCATTTCATCCCCTATAAGAAATTTACAACCCCCACCTCCCCACACTGAAAAAAAATCTTGTCACACAGTATAATATAATAACATAAATGGACTTGTGATTTTATTAATTATAGGATAAAAATATTTCTTTGAAATAGGACGTTAGCCGGTAGAGTGCGTTAACAGTATTGCGTATACGTTACATTGTCATATCTCATCACTTATACGCATAGTGGTCCCCATACCTTCTCGTCCATTTGTAAAAATTTCTCTGATTATTTCCATCGTTAATAAAAATATGAAAAATATGAACGTCATGAACGTTAAAAAATTATAAATTAGTAAGGACTAAATATTAGTGCGTTAAAATAATATTTAAATTCATACAAATATACATTGCTAAATTATAAAGCCCTTTTTTGCTTTAATATGCCTTAATAAATTTATTTGCACCTAGCTATTTTTTTCTAACAACAAATTAAAAAAATTCTAGCTCTAAAATGGTAATTTACGAAAACTAAAACAACCAAATTGAAGACATGTTTTGTCAATTTTTTTTTTAATTTTTTAATAATTTTTATTTTGTTTTTTCTCTTTTTTCGCAATCACTTAATGTTGGTTGTTTTTTCTTTTTTATTATTATTTGCTTTGTTGATTATTTGTTATCTTGTTTTGTTGTTGTTGTGTGTGTTTTATATATAATATTATATTATAATAATAATTTATAAAGAAATTTGTTGTTAGTTATGTTATTATTATAATTATCATAATTAGTTTTTATTTTTTGCACTTGTCTAATAAATAATATTTAGTTTGTTGTTGTTCTTGTTGTGGTAGTTGTTATTATTAATTTATTTGTTGTTAGTTTTTTTTGTTAATAAATTAGCTTAGCATTGAGTTTTGATGTATTTT
>NW_026880966.1:0-3373 GCF_032173495.1 Musca vetustissima | reverse complement strand
CAGAACGTTGCCAGGGTTGCAAGAAGTGGAAATATTGCTCAGACTCAGAATATAGAACCACAGAAAGATAGGTATTCATGGTAGTTATGCAGGGTATCATAAGGTCGGGCCGTCCGACATATTTTTGAATATTCGAAAAATATAACAAAATCATAATATTTCATATAATATATTTTTGACGCTTTTTTAAAAATTGTAAGTCATGAGCATCACTCAAATAGTGTTCCAACAAGCAGGTGTATTACTTGCATTGTTTGGTTTTACCGGCTAAAATTATTTTAATCTCTCGCGATCATTCTCCAAACTATATCTTCCTCTCTCACTCTCTGTTAACCAACTGCAAAATAAATCCAAACACATTACATTCACCTGTTTGCTAACATTACGAACATTATCGTTTAACGATGATTATGTGAACCCGAGTGCGGAACCATAAATGTTTTGTTTTGATTACTCTTTTCGACTGGTTACTCCTCTGTTACGTTTACTCGGTTAGCAGTACAAGACAGCAGCACGATCTGTGTTGTCGGCTAACTTCTTTGAATTGGGCCAAAAAGAAAAACCGCCAGTCAGTGGCAAAAACACGAATTCATAACAACAACCGATTTCAGTTTGTTTGTAACTGTTTTGGTTGGTTCGTCGGTTCATTCATTCAAATAGCCGTGAATGAACTCTGCGATCGTTTAGTCGCGTTCAGAACGTTAAACGGCGAAGTCAAAAGCGGAACTGTTATTTAAACAAAAATTTAAATATATTTTTAAGGATTTTTTGAGCAAATAACAAAGGCAAAAAATATCAATTAAAAATAAAAAACAAAATAATAAAGAAAGTGAGAAAAATTTTGATAAATTATAACTTTAAATAGAACTTAGTGACTAACTTAGTTTATTGCCAACAAATTGTGAACAAGAAAAATAAATAAAATATATAAAAACCAAAACGTCATTTACAAAAAAAAAGCAAAAAAAAAACTCAAAATCTGATAAGAAACATTAAACAAAAAATTTGCGAAAATAAATCAAGATAAAATAATAAAACATCTTCGTAATAAAATTCTTTATGATCGTCTAATTAAAGACGTTAAACAAAGAAGGAACTTCATAACGTAATAGCGACAACGACAAAAATTGTCATTTCATGCCATCACGTTGTTCGGCAGCATTTATTTTGACTCCATAACTCGGCGTTTCTTTTGGTATCTCATCGAAAGGGAAATCCCCACAAAGGTAAGATATTTGCCGGAGGCATGTTAACGTCCTTCACACATTTATGGACATGTTAGTTATTTTTTGTTTATGTTCTTCGTCAAGATTTATAAGCCGGGTGACTTAAGGAGCATAAAGTACAGTAGTGATACTTGTTTAAATTCCATTTGTAAAGTTTAAAAAAATTATTGTGAAATACAAAATAAATATTGAGTGCTAAAATGGAAATAGAGAGGGTTTAATTGTTCGCCGCATATAATGAATATGTATTTTTAAAATTTATAAAATTATTAAAATTTGTTAGATTTAAAAAAATCGAAATATATTTGAAAGATACTTCCTTTCACAGAAAATTCTAAATATTGCTTTAAAAAGGTTTTTATGCTTCAATGTATGTAACTTTAAATTAACTCTCCATGTTAGGGTGCAGGGTACATATTTCAGACGAATCCAACATAAATTCATTACCTTTAATTTATTCGCAATGTATGAGGGTTGTGTGGATATAACTTTTTTCTAAGCAAGGAATGTCTAGTGTCGAGGTGGAGGATTTTCTAATACCACCTTCTAGTACCAGCATATGTAAGGATGTACTGGAAGCAGGTACCAGAAGGAGGTACCAGAAGGATCATCTCCAGAAATGATATAGACTTAATACAAATAACGCGATCTACAAAGTTTGGGTGGGCAGTTGGATGTGGATATAGCGTTTGCAACATATGAGATTTACAAATATTCCCCATCTTCGAACTTATGCACAGTTTGTATTAAATTGGACATTCCAATCGCCTGGTATTGGATTAACACATGTTGGTCATTTTGTGGGGGAGGTGTCAGATAGAGTGGACCGATGGGTCCCATCTTCGGACTTTTCAAAAATAATATGATGAGCAAAGTTTGGATGAAATTGGATATTCCGCTAACTTTAAATTAGGTTTACAAGTTTTTTTTAATATTGAAAGTGGGAGGCACTAAAAGGATGTGGGAGGTACTAGAAGGATTCCAAACATTATGCAGGTTTGGATTTAATATTTCTATTTGTTTAGACGAGCTGACGGACCAGGTAGTATATTTCCGAAGACGAGCTGACGGACCAGGGAATCTATTTCCAAGGACGAGCTGACGGACCAGGGAGTCTATTTCCAAAGACGATCTGACGGGCCAGGGAATCTATTTCCAAGGACGAGCTGACGGACCAGGGAGTCTATTTCCAAAGACGAGCTGACGGGCCAGGGAGTCTATTTCCATAGACGAGCTGACGGGCCAGGGAGTCTATTTCCATAGACGAGCTGATGCTCCCACAGGCTGCAGGGAGTCTATTTCCATAGACGAGCTGATGCCCCCACAGGCTGCAGGGAGTCTATTTCCATAGACGAGCTGATAGGTCAGGGAGTCTATTTCCATAGACGAGCTGATAGGTCAGGGAGTCTATTTTTATGAAAAGATTTGACGAGTTGAATATATTTCAATGTTTTAAAATGGGATATATTATTCAACGCTTTAGAATAAGGTCCCATATAACGGTATCCAACAATAGTAAATATTTTTGGGAATTTTAGATAGTTTTTTTAACCTAATTGTATTTCAATTGGTATTCTTGGTTCCTATTGGGTAGCGAATATGCCTAACAGAAATGATCAATATTGGTCCAATATAAAGGATAGCCACCATATTGAGTAGGAAATCTCAATATTGATCCATGTTTTCGGGTAGCCTTCCATTATTCGGTATTTTAGTGGTTTTGGGCACTTTCATCCGAATTGGCTCATATTTCATGTTTTCATAATATCTATTCCAGGTTATAGGAGGATAAAATATTTTTTCCTGAAAATTCTATATATACATATGCCCAATATTGTGCAAAATTGTCCATATATAGCCCCGGTTTTAGCATCACTTTTCAACCAAATGTTCGAAATAGATTCCAGTGTTGACATAATTTGGCATAGCGAAATTCTGGCAAATAAAAAAACTAATTTCCATAAATTATTCCGTTTAACAGGTGTCGAGACATTTTGTTCACTCTCACGACTCTCAACCGCGGTTTTAAGATTTCCAACCAACGGAATGTAATTTTGTATTCCGTTGGGTAAATGACATCTATGTAAAACATTTAAATAGATAGAGGGACGTGGCTTAATCTTCAGTATAGGTCCATGTATCGGCAT
>NW_026880965.1:0-33832 GCF_032173495.1 Musca vetustissima | reverse complement strand
AAAGTATCCTTTTAAAAATCCACGCCTATTCCATCCTTGGAAAAGTATCCTTTTAAAAATCCACGCCTATTCCATCCTTGGAAAAGTATCCTTTTAAAAATCCACGCCTATTCCATCCTTGGAAAAATCCACGCCTATTCCATCCTTGGAAAAGTATCCTTTTAAAAATCCACGCCTATTCCATCCTTGGAAAAGTATCCTTTTAAAAATCCACGCCTATTCCATCCTTGGAAAAGTATCCTTTTAAAAATCCACGCCTATTCCATCCTTGGAAAAGTATCCTTTTAAAAATCCACGCCTATTCCATCCTTGGAAAAGTATCCTTTTAAAAATCCACGCCTATTCCATCCTTGGAAAAGTATCCTTTTAAAAATCCACGCCTATTCCATCCTTGGAAAAGTATCCTTTTAAAAACCCACGCCTATTCAAAAGTCCTTTTAAAAATCCACGCCTAAATTCCATCCTTGCGAAAAGTCCTTGGAAAAGTATCCTTTTAAAAATCCACGCCTATTCGCCAAAAGTAAAAAGTCCTTGGAAAAGTATCCTTTTAAAAGTCCTTGGAAAAGTACCCACGCCTATTCAGTCCTTGGAAAAATATTCGTTTTAAAAACCCACGCCTTATCAGTCCTTGGAAAAGTATCCTTTTAAAAACCCACGCCTATTCAGTCCTTGGAAAAGTAACCTTTTAAAAATCCACGCCTAATTAGTCCTTGAAAAAGTATCCTTTTAAAACCCCACGCCTATCAGACCTTGAAACAAAATATTCGTTTAAAAAAGCCACGCCTTTCTGTCCTTGAAAAAAATCTTTTAGAAGTCCTAGACTAATTGGCCCATGAAAATGTTCTTTTCAAATTCTGGCCTTGAAAAAAATATTTTATTCATTGTTGTTATACAATTTTAAGCTTACTCAGCCACTCACCTGTCACCTGTTATTCCGTTTTTTGTTTTTATCCTGTGGCCACAATTCCAATTCAACCATTAACGGTTATTAAAATATTGTTTATTTGGTTCCCTCCTTCCTCTTCTCTACATTCCCAGTTGTTTTGTTTTTCTCTTTAATATTATTTTGTGTTTCTTTTTTTCCTGCCTCTAGCTGATAAATAATTAACTGGCCAGAAGCACAAAAAACAACGACAACAAAATACTTTGACAGAAATAAGCCACGTTAATAATGCCAACGGACGGACGGAGCGAACCATAACGTCAATTACCTTTCATTGCCGTATGCGCATTTCAATGAGAGTGACTGGGTTTGGTCGGTCGTTCGGAATTAAGGAATACAAATAAAAAAACGCACACACACACACACAGAAGGACTTGTTACACCACGAATAAAACACAAAATAAAACAAAGAACGACAGCAACAACAATGAAATGAACATTCATAGATGATGGCGACAGACGTCGTTGACGTTGAATGTTCACTTTTATTCCGAGCTGAAGAGTTTCATACAAATCGGCGATTGTCTTTCAATGACATGTACTCATGTTTCTCACTCACGTACATCGATTTTTTGTTGTTGTTGTTTGTCTTCATTCCGGCACCTCACTCCCCTCCCCCCAGCTCGCATCTCGCATAAATATGACAATGGAGGAAATGACGCTAAAATGCTCAAGGGATAATAAACATGGCTCTTTACAACGTTGCGACAGCCGACAACAACAATGTGTAGAGGCAACAACAAGACCATTCGACAAACACACACACACATCCATATCCTCAACGAAGTAGAGAGAGAGAAAGTTGAGTAGCATTTCGAACACCGCAACGTATAATCAACGGAAGTTGACTGTGTTTGTTGCGTATACGCCTTGTGTGTGTGTGTGTCTGAGGGAGGAAACCTGAGTAGGAAACCAGGAAGGAAGAAATTTTGTTGTTTTGTGATATGGTGTGCATGTGTGTGTGTTAACTGGCTGTTCTAAGTGCCAGTTGATATGTAATATTGCAGAACGTGTAGGGGTATATGTACGTGTGTGTGTGCGCGCCTCAGCTTATGCACGTGTTGTAATTGTCGATATTGAAATGTTTAGCACATGTCTGTGTGTTGTAAATGTCGAATGTATGGCATTTTTTGTGGTTGTATTTTTTATTGTACCTCCCTTCCACTAGCTCTTCACATGTATTTTTTATTCATTTTTTTCCATTCTCTTTTTATTTTTCTCATTTGTTGCGATAATAAGCGGCCATTAGCCAGCAAGTTAATACTTTAGCATGTTTATGAAGTAGGAAATAGTAGGAAAAATTAACAATCACATTAACACACACATATATAAATAGAATATTATAAACATGGACATAAAGGGAAACAGAAAAGGCGAGGAATATCTTTCAAAAGGCCAAATAGGCGTGGATTTTTAAACGAATATTTTTCCAAAGGCCAAATAGGCGTGGATTTTTAAACGAATATTTTTCCAAAGGCCAAATAGGCGTGGATTTTTAAACGAATATTTTTCCAAAGGCCAAATAGGCGTGGATTTTTAAACGAATATTTTTCCAAAGGCCAAATAGGCGTGGATTTTTAAACGAATATTTTTCCAAAGGCCAAATAGGCGTGGATTTTTAAACGAATATTTTTCCAAAGGCCAAATAGGCGTGGATTTTTAAACGAATATTTTTCCAAAGGCCAAATAGGCGTGGATTTTTAAACGAATATTTTTCCAAAGGCCAAATAGGCGTGGATTTTTAAACGAATATTTTTCCAAAGGCCAAATAGGCGTGGATTTTTAAACGAATATTTTTCCAAAGGCCAAATAGGCGTGGATTTTTAAACGAATATTTTTCCAAAGGCCAAATAGGCGTGGATTTTTAAACGAATATTTTTCCAAAGGCCAAATAGGCGTGGATTTTTAAACGAATATTTTTCCAAAGGCCAAATAGGCGTGGATTTTTAAACGAATATTTTTCCAAATGCCAAATAGGCGTGGATTTTTAAACGAATATTTTTCCAAAGGCCAAATAGGCGTGGATTTTTAAACGAATATTTTTCCAAAGGCCAAATAGGCGTGGATTTTTAAACGAATATTTTTCCAAAGGCCAAATAGGCGTGGATTTTTAAACGAATATTTTTCCAAATGCCAAATAGGCGTGGATTTTTAAACGAATATTTTTCCAAAGGCCAAATAGGCGTGGATTTGTAAACGAATATTTTTCCAAAGGCCAAATAGGCGTGGATTTGTAAACGAATATTTTTCCAAAGGCCAAATAGGCGTGGATTTGTAAACGAATATTTTTCCAAAGGCCAAATAGGCGTGGATTTTTAAACGGTGTCACCTGGGGTACCCACTGAAATATCCATAAGAACTATAAAAAATGGGTTGAGACGTCGGGTTAGTTGCCCACACTCGGAAAACCCAACCTACTATGAAAAAGCTAAGAAAAGAAAACCCAACACCTCTAATGTTGACGACCCACGCAAACGTATAAAGGGCCGCGATCTGCACTTGGAATGAGCGCACGTTGTACAGAAGAAGTACAAAGCCGATATTATTGCCTTACAGGAAATGCGATGAAAAGGTACAGGCGTAAGTAAATCAGAAGATTACGCCCTGTATAATAGCTGCCATGAAACGAGACGTGAATTTGGCTGCGGTTTTATGGTTAACAGGAGAATAAAATACCTCATCTCCAGATTCACTGCAGTAGATGAGCGAATTGCTATAATCCGTATAAAAACGAATTTCTTCTACATTAGTCTCATTTGCGCCCATGGCCCAACGCAGGACAAAGATGAGCAGGACAAAGCATATTTTACGAGAGCCTAGAAACAGCATATGACCGCTGCCCTGGCCATGTCATTAAAATTCTTCTAGGAGATTATAATGCAAAAATCGGAAAGGAAAATATTTTTGGCCCCACAGTCGAAAAATTCAGCCTCCATGAAGAAACATCCGACAACGGCATAATGTTGATTGACTTCGCCGCAGCAAAAACATAGTAGTAAGCAGCACCAGATTCAAGCTTCTCGATATACACAAGGTCACCTGGATTTCTCCTGATCAAGCAATGAGATATCAAATTGATCATGTTGTGATAGATGGAAGGCATTAATCCAATGTTTTAGACGTTCGATCGATCCGAGGAGCGAATATCGATTCGGACCATTACCTTGTGTCAACCAAGGTACGCAGCCGTCTAAATGTAGCAGCAAAGGTGCTATCTAACACAACACGGAAACTCGGCGTCGAAAAGCTGCAAACACAACAGTTAACTGAGACCTACTCCGCTCAACTTACCCACCTGCTTGACGCAAGCACCTTTTGTCCCTTAATAATCCGATAATAATATAGAAGCGCAATTGCAGAGAATTGCCCACTCACTACAAAATGCAGCAAAAGCAACACTTGGGTACCAAAGACCACCATCAAGAAATCCGTTGTACGATCAGGAGTGTCGTAATTCTACCAATGTGAAAAACGCAGCGTATAAGGCAACCCTGCGGACAGTAGCAACACGTAATGCTGAAAGAACAAGAACGTGAACGTGAGCGCGAGCAAATCGAGATGCACAGGAGTCAGAATGAAGTCCGAAAATTTTACCAACGAGTAAAACACCAAACCGACGAAGAAGGAAACCTGGTGACAGATACAGACAGCGTGCTGAGGATCTGGAGGGAGCATTTTGAAAAGCTTCTGGTATCAAATAGTAGCGGTGAAGAAGATACCCCAGAACCAATAAGAGATGACGGTATAGAATGTATACCACCTAGCCAAAATGAGGTCAGAATAGCAAATAATCGGCTGAAGAACAATAAAGCAGAATGGGCCGATGGGTTACCAGCCGAACTATTCAAGACTTGTGGTCAGATGCTGGTCAGGAGCATGCACAAACTAATTAATACAATTTGGCTAGAGGAATGCATGCCCAATGATTGGAACCTCAGCATCCTGTGTCCCGTGCACAAATAAAGGAGACAAGACGATATGTGCTAATTATTGAGGAATTAGTCTCCTTCCCATCGCATATAAAGTGCTATCCAGTGTGCTGTGTGAACGACAGAAGCCAAAGACCAGCAACATTATCGGACAATACCAATGCGGCTTCAGACCTGGCAAATCCACCATTGACCAGATTTTCACTCTGCGTCAAATCCTGAAAAAGACCCACGAAAAACACATCGACACATTCCACCTATTCGTCGACTGTAAATCCGCATTCGATAGCCCTATCCATTCAGAGGTGTTTAAAGTCATGTCTGCGTTCAGCCTTCCTGCAAAATTATTACGGCTATCCAGGATAACATTAACTGGCACAAGATCAGCAGTTAAAGTCGGAAAGGACCTATCAGAGCCCTTCAATACCGAACGAGGATTCAGAAAAGGTGACAGATTGTCTTGTGATCTTTTTAACATCCTGCTGGAAAAGGTCATAGAAAACGCAAAGGTAAACAGAAGTGGCACTCTGTACACCCTACAACACATTACTCACCTACGCCGATGACATGGATATAATGGGTCGAACATTGCGAGCGGTAACAGCCACCTTTGAACAAATTGAGAAGGAGTCGGCCAAAGTGGGTCAGGCAGTAAACGGCGAGAAGAAGAAGATGGTATCAACGCGCAAGACGTCCAGTAGACTCGGACCAACTGTGGAACTTGAAAACTACAGCTTCGAGGTAGTTAAAGATTTGATATACCTTGGTACCGCCATAAATAAAAGGAATGACATTAGTTTTCAAATTCGGAGAAGGTATAGTTTTGGCCAACAGATGCTACTATGGTCTTAGTAAGCAATTTAGAAGCAAGGCCACCTCCCGCCAGACAAACTCACACTTTACAAGTCGCTGATACTACCCGTGTTGTTACATGGATCTGGAGCATGGGTACTTGCGCAAGCTGATGAGGCAGCTCTTGGGGTGTTTGAGAGAAAAATTCTCCTGCGTCGACGATGAATATGACGTCGAATGAACCACAAGCTTTACAATTTTTACGCGGACATCGACATAGTCAGTCGTATTGAGCTGCAGCGACTACGGTGGCTAGGGCATGTTCTGCGAATGAATGACAATGCCCCAGCTCAAAAGGCATATAAAAGCGTGACTACCGATGGTTCCCGTAGAAGGGGAAGGCCACGAATTAGATGTAAAGACCAAATAGAACACAACAGCTCGGAACATGGTCTTTCAAATTGGAGGAGATACACACAAGGCCGAATAACTTGGAAATCTTTTTTAAGCTTGGCTTATAGAACAACCGATCTGTGACAAGCCAGCTAAGTAAGTAAGTGTTTTTCCAAGGACTGGTAGGCGTGGATTTTTAAAGGAAATATTTTTCCGAGGACTGTTAGGCGTGGATTTTTAAAGGAAATATTTTTCCAAGGACTGTTAGGAGTGGATTTTTAAAGGAAATATTTTTCCAAACACTGTTAGGTGTGGATTTAAAAAAAAACAAAGTGGGAGATTACTTTGAATTCCTTTGAATTAACAAAACTCTCCTTCCACGGCCCAGAAATTTCCAAAGTTCCAAACAATTGCAGATTTATTGCCCACACATCGATACTTTATAGATACACAAGAGCACATTTGGGACAAAAATAAAAAGAAACAGAACAAAAATCAAATGTTACAGCAAAAAAAAACAATAATAATAACTGATAAATTGAAGTAGGCTATTTATTACAGAAACACACACACATAGATATACACAATACGCAATACATATCCATAACCATATCTTCCCTCATCTTTTCGGAATTGGATTATAGCTATTTCAAGGATATGAACTGTAACTAAGGACATGTATTGTGTTTTTTTTTTCTTTTTGTTGCGTTAAGATTTATATCTTTACAATTTGATCTTACGGCGAATGTAAGAGGATGAAAGCCATAACACCTATGCACTTGATATATATATATATATATATATGTGTGGTTGACAAAAACGAGAACAAATGTAAGAAAATCATTTAATGTGATATATGTTTGTGTACTTTTTTTGGCATGAGCCTATGGTGATTAATGATTCTTACCAAAATGCTGAGAAGTATTATTTGCATTAGGTACGATTTTGATGGGATTTTTCTAAATGTTATTTCATAGCTATTGCCACTTAAGTACAAAATAGTATTTATGGTGTTCATTTGAAATATTTTTATTTATTTCAGATAGACTCAAATGGCTGACAGAAATTATATTTAGAAAAAAAACTTTCTTTTTAAATATTAAATATTCTTAGAAAAATCCACGCCTTAAAGCAGGCATTGAAAAAATATTTCTTCAAAAATCCACGCCTTAAAGCAGGCATTGAAAAAATATTTCTTCAAAAATCCACGCCTTAAAGCAGGCATTGAAAAAATATTTCTTAAAAAATCCACGCCTTAAAGGTGGTTAGCATTGAAAAAATATTTCTTAAAAAATCCACGCCTTAAAGTAGGCATTGAAAAAATATTTCTTAAAAAATCCACGCCTTAAAGTAGGAATTGAAAAAATATTCCTTAAAAAATCCACGCCTTAAAGTAGGCATTGAAAAAATATTCCTTAAAATATCCACGCCTTAAAGTAGGCCTTGAAGAAAATATTCCTTAAAAATCCACGCCTTAAAGTCGGCCTTGAAAAAATATTCTTTAAAAAATACACGCCTTAAAGTAGGCCTTGAAGAAATTTTTCTTTAAAAAATCCACGCCTTAAAGTAGGCCTTGAAAAATATTCTTTAAAAAATCCACCCCTTAAGTAGGCCTTGAAAAAATATTGTGGCCCTTGAAAAAATATTCTTTAAAAAATCCACGCCTTAAGTAAGCCTTGAAAAAATATTGTGGCCCTTGAAAAAACATTCTTTAAAAAATCCACGCCTTAAGTAGGCCTTGAAAAAATATTGTGGCCCTTGAAAAAATATTCTTTAAAAAATCCACGCCTTAAAGTAGGCCTTGAAAAAATATTCCTTAAAAAATCCGCGCCTTAAAGTAGGCCTTGAAAAAATGTTGTGGCCCTTGAAAAAATATTCTTTAAAAAATCCACGCCTTAAAGTAGGCCTTGAAAAAATGTTGTGGCCCTTGAAAAAATATTCTTCAAAAAATCCACGCCTTAAAGGAGGCCTTGAAAAAATATTGTGGCCCTTGAAAAAATATTATTTAAAAAATCCACCCCTTAAAGTAGGCCTTGAAAAAATATTGTGGCCCTTGAAAAAATATTCTTTAAAAAATCCAAGCCTTAAAGTAGGCCTTGAAAAAATATTGTGGCCCTTGAAAAAATATTCTTTAAAAAATCCACGCCTTAAAGTAGGCCTTGAAAAAATATTGTGGCCCTTGAAAAAATATTCTTTAAAAAATCCACGCCTTAAAGTAGGCCTTGAAAAAATATTGTGGCCCTTGAAAAAATATTCTTTAAAAAATCCACGCCCTAAAGTAGGCCTTGAAAAAATATTGTGGCCCTTGAAAAAATATTCTTTAAAAAATCTACGCCTCAAAGTAGGCCTTGAAAAAATATTGTGGCCCTTGAAAAAATATTCTTTAAAAAATCCACGCCTTGTGTGGCCCTTGAAATATATTGTTTAAAAAATCCACGCCTTTTTTAGGCCTTGAAAAATATTTTTTATATTTTTGGTATATATCCCCCTTTCTATTTCCAGTATTTTGCGTCCTTGTAGATGTTTATTCCCCCTCTCCAAATAGACTATCAAATTTCTCTGTTTCATATCATTTCCAGATACACATCCTGGTGTCCATCATCAAAATACCAATAACAACCCAAAATCCTTGATATGATATCCCCATCCCCACAAATGAAAGATAGCCAAAAAAGAAAACCAGGACAGCTATCACCATTGCCATTGTTTCCTGGAAAGATAATGTCGTTGACACAATAAATACGAACAAAGCGACACTTCTTTAACGCTCCAATGATTTTGGTGAAATTCGTTGCTGTTCTCTCGAAATCATAGAAAAATCATTAGATTGTCATAAGGACTTCATCAAGAATAGTCTTAGTATTTCTTGTCCTGTGACCTTTAACTTCGTTTTGTTGGAATTGGGGACTGTTGAGATATTCTTTCAGTAGAAGATTTTGTTTGTTTCGTTGTTAGGATCCCTGTTTCCTAGAAATGGTGTGTTTTTGAGTCGCCATAGAAAAAATAGTAATCAATTATTTGTACGAAATGATTTCTTCGACAAACATATTTTTACGACTCGTATGGTCTATACGAAAAAAATCATTTATTATTAATTTTATTAATGGAATTGCTTGTCATTCAATTAACAACTAGTGGAACTTAATAGTATAGAGACTAAATTTTTATTTGTGGGGAGGAAGGAGAATAATATATAAAAAAAAATTCCAGCACCAGTTCTCCTTAAGTATGTACCTGTTTTCGAAGGTCAAGGGCTCACAGGCATCACAACAAGACATCTACAGTGAAGAAATAAAGTCATGACGATATTTTCTTCTAAATTCTCAAATCTCCATATCAATTTCACATATCCTCTCCATGCCATGAAATAAAATTATAACTTGAATATCATTCTCTAATATCTCCCCTTCATCTTTCATTATCCATTTAATTAAGTTATTCAATCGAAATCTCCCAATTATCCATAATACCCAACTACTTTACATACAAGTGCTGTTCCGGCAATAGGGAGATCACTTCGTTGAAAAGAAGGATTTCGTAACAATCAAGGTAACAAATTGTTACAAGGACCTCTAACTTATCTCCCTATCACAGCTAACAATATTTTCCCTCCACAGCAGATGTTGTTGTTGTTACTCGAATTTCACATCAGCCAAAAAAATTAACTTTCAAAGTAGATATTATAAGAAATACTTTCCTCTATAACTTTTGGGATGGTGAACTAAATAATTTGAGGGAATTTCTTTTTGTTTTACAACTTCTCGGAAAAATGATTGTCAGAGGTAATTTGAGCAGTTGTTACACATACACGTGTCGTGTTATTAATTGGAAAACAAATTGTTAACCAAGATGCCTTATTTCCTTATTCTCAAGGATAGATAAGGATATTTGGAATTTGATTTTTTTCCTTTTTTTGGGAATGGTTAGTAATTAAACAGGATGCTACCCTAGGATAAAATTTCATGTAGTAGGCCATGAAAAAATATTCTTTAAAAAAATCCACGCCTTATAGTAGGCCATGAAAAAATATTCTTTAAAAAATCTACGCCTTATAGTAGGCCATGAAGAAATATTCTTTAAAAATCCACGCCTGTTATAGAAGGCCTTGAAAAATATTCTTTAAAAAATCCACGCCTTGTTGTGGCCCTTGAAAAAATGTTCTTTAAAAAATCCACGCCTAATAGTAGGCATTGAAAAAATGGCTTTTAAAAAATCCACTACTCCATCCAAGCCTCCTCTAGGCCTTGAAGAAATACTTACTTAGCTGGCTTGTTACAGAACGGTTGTTCCATAAGCCGAGCTTAAAAAAAGATTTTCAAGGGCGTCGGACTTGTGCGCATCTCTTCCAATTTGAAATGCCAGGTTCCAAGATGTTGTTTTCTACTTGGTCTTTCCATCTGATTCGTGGTCTTCCCCTTCTGCGTGCACCATCAGCTGGTTCGCTGTTATATGCCTTTTGGGCTGGGGCATCTTGATCCATTCTCACAGCATGACCTAGCCAACGTAGTCGCTGCAGCACAATACGTCAGACTATGTCGATATCCGCGTATAAATTGTAAAGCTTGTGATTCATTCGACGCTGATATTCACCGTCGACGTAGATCGGCCCCAAGATCTTTCGGAGATTTTTTCTTTCAAACACCCCAAGGACTGCCTCATCCGCTTGCGCAAGTACTCCTGCTTCGGATCCATATAACAGCACGGGTAATATCAACGTCTTGTTTTGGTCTGGCGGAAGGTGTCCTTGTTTCTAAACTGCTTATTTAGACCATAGTAGCATCTGATGGCCATCACAATTCTTCTCCGAATTTCAAAACTGATGCCATTCGTTTTATTTACGGCGGTACCAAGGTATATAAAATCTTTAACAACCTCGAAGCTGTAGTTCTCAAATTCCACAGTTGGTCCGAGTCTACTGGACGTCTTGCGCGTTGATACCATCAGCTTGGCCTTTTCAACCGTTTACTGCCAGACCCACTTTGGCAGACTCCTTATTAATTTGTTCAAACGTGGCTATTACCGCTCGCAATGTTCGACCCATTATATCGATGTGATCGGCCTAGGCGAGTAATATATGCTGTTTGGTGTACAGAGTGTCATTTCTGTTCACCTTTGCGTTTCGTATGATCTTTTCCAGCAGGATGTTAAAAATATCACACGACAAACCGTCAACTTGTCTGAATCGTCGTTCGGTATTGAGGGGCTCTGATAGGTCCTTTCCGACTTTAACTGCTGACCTTGTGCCACATAAAGTTATCCTGCATAGCCGTGTTAATTTTGCAGAATGCCGAACGTAGACATGGCCATAAACACCTCTGAACGGATAGGGCTGTCGAATGCGGCTTTATATTTGACGAATAGGTGATATGTGTCGATGTGTTTTTTGTGGGATTTGGCGCATAGTGAAAATCTGGTCAATGGTGGATTTGCCAGTTTTGAAGCCGCATTGGTATGATCCAATAATGTTATTAACCATTGACTTCTATCGTTCAAACAGCGCACTTTTTATGCGATGGGAAGAAGGCTAATTCCTCTATAGTTGGCACGTATCGTAGTATCTTTTTTTGTGCACCGGACACAGAATGCTGAGGTTCAATCATTGGACATGCATTCCTCTTGCCAAATTGTACTAATCAGCTGGTGCATGCTCCTTACCAGCATCTGACCGCCAGTCTTGAATAGTTTGCCTGGTAACCCATCGGCCCCTGCTGCTTTATTGTTCTTCACCCGATTAATTACTATTCTGACCTCATGTTGGCTAGGTGGTATACACTCTATACCATCATCTCCTATTGGTTCTGGAGTATCTTCTTCTCCACGCCACTATTTGTTACGAGAAGTTTTTCAAAATGCTCCTTCCAGATCCTCAGCAAGCTGTCTGTATCTGTCACCAGGTTCTCTTCTTCATCTCTACAGGAGGATGTGCCTGCACCAAATCCTTCGGTTTGGTGTTTTACTTGTTGGTAAAATTTCCGAACTTCATTCTGATTCCTGTACATCTCGATTTGCTCACGTTCACGTTGTTATTGTTCTTTCTTCTTTTCTTTCTGAAAACAAGTTTCTTCTCTTTCCTTTTCTCCCGATAATTCTCCATCACATTACGTGTTGCTACTGTCTGCAGGGTTGCCCTATACGCTGCGTTTTTCACATTGGCAGCATTACGACACTCCTGATCGTACCATGGGTTTCTTGATGGTGGTTTTTGGTACCCAAGGGTTGCTTTTGCTGCTATTTGTAGGTAGTGGGCAATTCTTTGCCATTGTGCTTCTATACTATTATCGGGACAAGAAGTGCTTTCTTCAAGCAGATGGGTAAGTTGAGCGGAGTAGGCCTCGGCTACCTGTTGTGTTTGCAGCTTTTCGACGTCGAGTTTCCGTGTTGTATTAGATCGCACCTTTGCTGCAACATTAAGACGGGTGCGAACCTTGGCTGCCACAAGGTAATGGTCCGAATCGATATTCGCTCCTCGGATCGATCGGGCGTCTAAAACACTGGATGAATGCCTTCCGTCTATCACAACATGATCAATTTGATTTCTCGTTGCTTGATCAGGAGAAATCCAGGTGGCCTTGTGTATATCGAAATGATTGAATCTGGTGCTGCTAACTACCATGTTTTTTGCTGCCGCAAAGTCAATCAACCTCATGCCGTTATCGGATGTTTCTACATGGAGGCTGAATTTTATTCATGAAGGCTGAATTTTACAAAGGTGGGGCCAAAATATATCTCCCTTTCGATTTTTGCATTAAAATCTCCTAGCAGAATTTTAGTGTTATGACCAGGACAGAGGTCATATGTTGTTTCTAGGCGCTCGTAAAATATGTCTTTGGTCTGTTCGTCTTTATCTTCGGTCGGAGCATGGGCGCAAACGAGACTTATGTGGAGGAATTTCGCTTTCATACGGATTATAGCAATTCGCTCATCTACTGGAGTGAATCTGGAGACGAGGCCTTTTATTCTCCTGTTAATCATAAATCCGCAGCCAAATTCATGTCTCGTTTCATGACAGCTATAATACAGTGCGTAATCGTCGGATTTACTTACGCCAATGCTTTTCCATCGCATTTCCTGTAAGACAATAATATCGGCTTTGCTCTTCTTGAGTACATCCACCAAAGCGAAAACTGCGCCTGTTCTGTACAAGGTGCGCGGGTGTCGTCAACATTAGAGGAGTTTGGTTTTATGTTCTCTTTCTTTGCTTTTTCATAGTAGGAGAGATTTTCTGAGTGTGGGCAACTATCCCGACGCCTCAACCCATGTTTTCATAGTTCTTATGGGTGAAGTCGCGGCACATATTAGCTCAGTATTTCAACGGGTGATGAAAAATAGCTACCCCAAGTAACACCGCGGGGGAGGTCAGTGTCCACAATTGAGATGAAATGGGGTCCAAGATAAGCCTGGACTTCGCCATGTTAAAGCCATTCAGAGCCGTTGCTTGGTATCTATCATCCCCTACGTCACCCAGCCCACGCCTCTTCCAGGCCTGTTAAAAATATTCTTTAAAAACTCCACGTCTTATAGTAGGCCTTGAAAAAATATTCTTTAAAAATTCCACACCTTAGATAGTCCTTGAAAAAATATATTTAAAAAATCCTTGAAAAGGTGAATCCTCCTTATTTATAACTTCTCCATTACTTAACTTAGAAACTCATTAATGACACTTGAGGCTAATCCCCCTACAATGCTTTCATCTTTGACGCGTGTCTCTTATTGGAAAATTTCGAACATTTGATTTGTCATTGCTTCGGGAGATTAAAATGGCGATAATACTTTTTGATTTTGACATTTGAAACGTGTGAGGCAATAAATTACACATGCGATGTGTGGATGACAAATGTCAAGGATATGACGCCGAATGTCAAAAATAATATAAATAAAAATTTTGAAGATTATTAAAAATTGTTGTTGTTGTTTGTTATTACAGAGGATAATGTCTAATAATAGACAAAAGATTTTGGAAAATATTTACACATGAAATCCTTGTAAAATGTAAAGGAATGTAAAGGAATAAAGGAACTTCAAAGGCCATGAGAGGGAAGGGAGTGGGAGGTTGTGAGTGAGGTATTTTATACCACTTCAATGTCTTAAGCTCTTTTGGCAACAACACAATATTTGATATTTAAGCTCAATCTAATACATCAATACCTAAGGTCATAACTGAGATCCTTTATTTAGGATTGAGGAGAAAGCCTACACTTGATTCAAAACTAAAATCTTCCTTCTTAAACTAAATTATTTTGCCAGCTCCCTAGATGTTTACAGCTGAAAATTTATTTCTCCTGCTGAGTAAATTAATTAAAAATTTCCCTGCCCTGCCTGAAATATACACAATGGAAATTTACCTTCCGAAAATTATCTGCCATACTATGCTTGCAAAATATTTACAAACATTTTATGCAAAAAATTCGTAGGAGTTTAACCGAACTTTGTTAAAGTGAAATTTTTAAAACAACAAATATTTTAAAATCTTAGTTAAAAATCCAGCTTACACAAGAAATAAATTCTAACAAATCCCACCACGTACATATGGAGAGTGGAGGAGGGAGAGAGAGCACCACCAACGTTATTGAATACACCACTTAGTGCTTGGAAACTAGCTACCAGCTCATTTGCCCGTAAAATTTATAGACTTAGTAAAAGTTTACTTATTAGCTTTACGTTTAGATAATTTATGGCATACCTTTTAGTGTGCGTAAGATTTATTGCCTATTTTTAGGTGCTACACCACAAATTGCTGCTACTGCCACTTCGGCTGATCCAAATTTCTTATCGTATCGTAAACGTTCATATAAAATTATTAATAAATTATAAATATTTAATGGTGGTTCTTTGGAACATATTTATGTGTGTACACATAAATTCGATTGGAGGGATTTGGATACAGTGGAACAGGGTTACGACGATAAGCATGAATTTCCTTAAAAATATTGGCGTGGATTTTTTGAAAGAATGTTTTTTTCAAGGCCTACTATAAGGCGTGGATTTTTTAAAGAATATTTTTTCAAGGGCTATAAGAGGCGTGGATTTTTTAAAGAATATTTTTTCAAGGGCTATAAGAGGCGTGGATTTTTTAAAGAATATTTTTTCAAGGGCTATAGGAGGCGTGGATTATTTAAAGAATATTTTTTCAAGGGCTATAAGAGGCGTTAATTTTTTAAAGAATATTTTTTCAAGGCCTATTATAAGGAGCGGATTTTTTAAAGAATATTTTTTCAAGGCCTATTATAAGGAGCGGATTTTTTAAAGAATATTTGTTCAAGGCCTATTATAAGGAGCGGATTTTTTAAAGAATATTTTTTCAAGGGCTATAAGAAGCGTGGATTTTTTTAAAGAATATTTTTTCAACGCCAAGATTGGTACTACTGTGTACAAAATTTTTTACAATTTGAATTGTGGGTAAACCGATAGTGTTGGAATCCGGAAACTTAGATTTAGGATCACTGTGGGTGTGTTGGTTTGAGGTAAGAAGGAGGTTTTGGAAATTCGTACTACTGTGTACTAAATTTGTTACAATTTAAATTGTGTGTGAACCAATAGAGTTGGAATCCTGAAATTTGGATTTAGGATCACTGTGGAAGTGTAGGATTGGGTATATAGGAAGTTTTGGAATTGGTACGACTGTGGGTGTGGGTGAACCTATGAAGTTGGAATCCTGAAACTTGGGTCTAGAATCACTGTCGGTGTGTAGGATTGGGGTATTTAGGAAGTTTTGGATATTCTTACTACTGTGCACTAAATTGGGTACAATTTAAATTGTAGTTGAACCAATATAGTTGGAATTCTGAAATTTGAATTTGGAATCATTGTCGGGGTGTAGGATCGGGATATGCATGAAATTTTGTTGGATGGTTGAAGATGGTACTTATGGAAATAATGTGTGCTAAATGGAAAATTTTGATTTGGGTGAACCTTTAGAGCTCGAATCATGAAATTTGGTACTAAATGGTACTCAAATTTAATTTATGGTCGATATTAATGTGTGGATTGTTTTTTCTGGCATATGCAGTTTGCTGTGAAAAGAAAATAATATGTTAACACATTTTTAAATATTTCCTACATTCGCTAACGAAGTTGCGGGCATATGCTAGTTAAAAAATATTTTTATATTAATACTAGAGAGCCTCATAAGGCCATACCCCACTGTATCTCTCTATATACCTTCGTTTAAGCATATATATCTATTTCGATTGCCTTCCCCACCCCTTTTACCCCCATTTCTATAGACTGTCATAATTCAATTCATATTAATACTAACCCAAACAAAATATGTATGACAAGTGGCAGTTTAAATAGTACTCAGTAGTAAAAGCTTTCGTATGGGCTGATAATACACATACATTCACACTCACATACACACACAAATACACTTATAGTTTAACTAATTCAAATATTCAATAAATGAAATGGAAATAGGCAGTCTGTCGTTAGAGATTAAAATAATACTAAAATATATGATGTGTTTGGTGCGTGTGTGTGTGTGTGTGCGAGGGAGTGGGTATGTGTTCGTGTGCTTGAGTCTGAGAAATAAAATTCAATTAAACACCTGTTTAATTCCATGACATGTTAATACAAAATTTTACTTTGAAGTGGTGCTGATGGTGATATTGTTGGTTATTGGAAATTTAATCATGTCAGAAGAGGGAAATCCGAGGGGGAGATATCTTACATAGACTACAGACCGAGTGGAATCATAGGAGCGTGGTTTCAGCTAATTTTTTCCCCAAACATTTTTGAAGACCTATCCAAGGCGTTTATTTTTGTAAAATATTTTAGAAGGCCATACTAGGACGTGATTTTTTTTAAAAAACAATTGTTGAAGGCCTATAAAGCTTAACTTTTCAAAAAAAATGTTTTTAAAATACCTCTAATAAGGCGTGGAATTTTTAAACATATTTTTTAAGGTACTCTAATAAGGGTGGCGTAGGGGATGATAGATACCAAGCAACGGCTCTGATTGGCTTTAACATGGCGAAGTCCAGGCTTATCTTGGTCCCACTTTCATCTCAATTGTGGACACTGACCTCCCCACGGAGCCACCTAGGGAGCTATTTTCATCACCCCATGAAATATTGGGCTAATATGTGCCGCGAGATCACCCATAAGAACTATAAAGAAATGGGTTGAGGCGTCGGGTTAGTTGCCCACTCCAAAAAAATCCAACCTACTATGAAAAAGCAAAGAAAAAGAAAACCATACCCCCCTAATGTTGACAATCCCCGCAAACGTAAAAAGGACCACGATCTGCGAATCTGAACTTGGAATGTGCGCACGTTGTACAGAACAGGCGCAGTGTTCGCTTTGGTGGATGTACTAAAGAAGTACAAAGTCCATATTATTGTCTTACAGGAAATGCAATGGAAAGGGACAGGCGTAAGTAAATTTGGCTGCGGATTTATGGTTAACAGGAGAATAAAATACCTCGTCTTCAGATTCATTCCAGTAGATGAGCGAATTGCTATAATCCGCATAAAAGCGAAGTCCTTCTACATCAGTCTTATTTGCGCACATGCTCCGACCGAAGACAAAGATGAACAGACCAAAGACATTTTTTACGAGCGCCTAGAAACAACATATGACCACTGCTCCGGCCATGACATTAAAATTCTGCTAGGGGATTTTAAAGCAAAAATAGGAGATTTTAAAGCAAAAACCGCTCAACTTACCCAACTGCTTGAAGAAAGCACCCCTTGCCCCGATAATAATATAGAAGCACAGTGGCATAGAATAGCCCACTCCCTACAAACTGCAGCAAAAGCAACACTTGGGTACCAAAGAACACCATCAAGAAATCCGTGGTACGATCAGGAGTGTCGTAATGCTACTGATATGAAAAATGCAGCGTATAGATCAAACTTGCGTACAGTAGCAACACGTAATGCGATGGAAAACTATCGGGAGAAAAGTAGAGAGGAGAAACGTATTTTCAGAAAAAAGAAGAAAGAACAACAAAAACGTGAGCGTGAGCAAATCGAGATGTATAGGGGTCAGAATGAAGTCCGCAAATTCTACCAACGGGTAAAACACTAAACCGAAGGCTTTGGTGCAGGCACATCCTCCTGCAGAAATAAAGAAGGAAACCTGGTGACAGATACAGACAGCGTACTGAGGATCTGGAAGGACCATTTTGAAAAACGTCTGTTATCAAATAGTAGCAGTGAAGGGGATACCCCAGAACCAATAATAGATGATGTAGTCAGAATAGCAATCCATCGGCTGAAGAATAATAAAGCAGCAAGTGCCGATGGATTACAAGCCGAACTATTCAAGACTGGTGGTCAGATACTGGTAAGGAGCATGCACCAGCTGAATGCATTCCCAATGATTGGAACCTCGGCATCATGTGTACCGTGCACAAAAAAGGAGACAAGACGATATGTGCCAATTATAGAGGAATTAGCCTTCTCCCCATCGCATATAAAGTGCTATCCAGTGTGATGTGTGAACGACTGAAGCCAATGGCCAACTACATTATTGGACCATTCCAATGTGGCTTCAGACCTCTCAAATCCACCATTGACCAGATTTTCACTCTGCGCCAAATCCAGGAAAAAACCCACGAAAAACACATCGACACATTCCACCTATTCGTTGACTATAAAGCCGCATTCCACAGCCCTATCGGTTCAGAGGTGTTTAAAGTCATGTCTGCGTTTGGCATTCCTGCAAAATTAATACGGCTATGCAGGATAACCTTAAGAGGCACAAGATCAGCAATTAAAGTCGGTAGGGACCTCTCGGAGCCCTTTAATACCGAACGAGGATTCAGACAAAGTGACAGTTTGTCGTGTGACCTTTTTATCATCCTGCTGGAAAAGGTCATACGAGAGGCAAAAGTGAACAAAAATGGCACCCTGTACACCAAACAACACATGTTACTCGCCTACGCCGATGACATCGATATAATGGGTCGAACACTGAGAGCGGTAACAGCCACCTTAGAACAAATTGAGAAGGAGTCTGCCAAAGTGATTTGGCAGAGGGTCGGCGAGAAGACCAAGCTGATGGTATCAACGCGCAAGACGTCCAGTAGACACGGACCAACTGTGGAACTTGAGAACTACAGCTTTGAGATAGTCAAAGATTTGATATACCTTGGTACCGCCATAAACAAAACGAATGACATCAGTTTTGAAATTCGGAGCAAGATAGTGATGGCCAACCGTTGCTACTATGGTCTGAGCAAACAACTCAAAATCAAGGCCACCTCCCGCCAGTCCAAACTCACTCTCTACAAAACGCTGATACTAGCCGTACTGTTATATGGATCTGAAGCATGGATACTTACGCAAGCAAATGAGTCACCTCTTGGAGTGTTTGAAAGAAAAATTCTCCGAAAGATCTAAGGGCCGATCTGCGTTTACGGTAAATATCGCCGTCGAATGAACCACAAGCTTTATAATTTATACGCGGACATCGACGTAGTCAGTCGTATTGAGCTGCAGCGACTACGGTGGCTAGGCCATGTTGTGCGGATGAATGAAAATGTCCCAGCTCCAAAGGTATATAAAAATGAGCCTACTCATGGTTCCCGTAGAAGGGGAAGGCCACGAATTAGATGGAAAGTCGAAGTAGAAAACAACATCTTGGAACGTGGTCTTCCAAATTGGTGGACTTGCGCACAAGACCGACGCGCTTGGAAATCTTTTTTAAGCTCGGCTTATGGAACAACCGTTCTGTAAAAAGCCAGCTAAGTAAGTTAGGATGCATCTGTTGAATATACCTAAAGTGGTGAAGGGTATCATATAATCGGCCCGTCTGACTTTACTACTTCCCTACGGTTAAAAATATTTTAAACTGTATATTTGGTTCGGTAGTTTTATTATTTTCTAATTATACCCTACACAACTATGTTGTCAGGGTATTATAGCTTTGTGCAGCCCCAAGAGTTTGTAACGCCGCGAAATATTGGTCTTAGATCCACCTTTAAGTATATCGATCGTCATATCTCGACTAGCTGAGTCGATCTAGACATGTGTGTCCGTCCGTCCGTCTGTCTGTCCATTATATTTTGTAAACACGATACAGGCCACAGTTATGGACCAATCTTCACGAAATTTTGCATGTAGGATGGGTTCTGGCCAATGAAGATCGGTTAATATTTATGGGATGAAATGGACCAAATACTTAATTTTTATCGGTTTTTCTGGTCGCTCTAGAGGCCCCAATCATGACCCAAACATCTCGAATTTTTACATAGAGAAGGGGATCTGGCCAAAGTATAAGCATGCCTGTTTTGATAAGGATCGGTCAATATTTAGCAGGTCAAATGGACCCTGACTTTTGTGTGAAAAATTACAAAATTTGTATTCTATAGCGTATAGATTTACCCCTGAAGGACATAGAGCCGAGAAGTTTATAGTATATCCAAGAGGAGAGGTTGGACTTTAAATTGATAGCAATTATATTGTCGTATGTAGTCGGATGTGGGAGTTACACGTAAACATTTACAGGTGCCTACGTAGTCAGACATTATTTAGTAATCCATTACCACACTGGAGGGCGGAAATATAGCGCGAATCGCTTGGAAATGTTCCATGAGGTTCCAGTTATGGTCAAGGACAACGCCTATAATTTTTGGTCATGATCAGATAATAATTTTGGGATGAAGAGGACCGGAAACTACTTTTTGTGTTTTTTCGATTCAATCTGTAGGCTACAATTATAAGCCTAACATCACAACACAAACCACGGTGAAGGGAATACGGACAAGTAATTAGAAGGGCTGTACTGAATATTGGAAATATTCGGAAAATATGTCAGTGTTTAGGAAGAGGTGCTGTTACGAAATATTACCCCCAGGCCCGGAATAAAAATCCGCAGAAAGATAGAGTTCTGTGGTAGTTGTGTAGGGTATCGTATTGTCGGCAACGTCGGACAATACTACTCCGCTCACTGGTTTAAAAATATGTTAATACAGAGTACATAGTTTTTACTGTTGTTTTTTTATTTTCTAATTTTTATGTTTATGTATTTCAGTCTGCAATTTATTATCTTTGCAGAATATTAAATTTAGTTTTATGTCCATCTTTTATTTTTGTGTACTTATTAAATTCACAAATATAATCTTCTTAACTAGTTTACAAAGCACTTTATATTTAATACCAAATTATTCTCAATTTTTAAACCCTCATCTGCATTTTAATATTGAATTCGAAGTAAATGTTTGAAATTTTCAAGTAATCATAAATATTCCGATTGAATAGTTGTGTGCTTTCCAAAATTATCCAAAAAGATGATATCCCTTACTGTATGCAACAGTCTACAGACAATATTGCCACTTAAATGTATGCAATATCTGTATATAGTTTTCTATTATTCATGCAATTGCCTCATACACACATAAGTATGTATGTGTGTGTGTGCACATGAATAAATATGACAACCAAATATGCTTTGCTAATATGTGGAAAAAAAGAAATTGTTATTGCAAGCTCTTAAAAAAATATTCATATGCAATGCACGAATTTCAAACACATCATTACCAAGCTGCCTGAAAGTATGCAACAGAAAACGAATTGCGAACACCATCAAGTGTTGAAACTATTGCGCACATAATTTTTTCTGTGTGCAAGTGTGTGAGTGCGTTCATGACATTGAATATTCTGATTTTCTTGAAGGATGAGGAGAAGATAATATATAGAGTAAATATTCTTTCAATTCTAAGCATATGGATGAAATTAATTTTTCAACATGGAGAGGGAGTAGCGGAATGCATGCGGAAGAAAAAATTTAATCAGACATTACAATTTGTTAAAACTAATTGGCAATTAACTTTTATGTGTTTTAAACATATCCAGAAGATATTAGTTTCTAGTTGTAATAAAAATAATAATTAAGAAAATATAATTTTTATTAAATTACATTTCATTTCAATTGAGAATAATTTTCATAATAACCTTCATTATGTAGCAATTAATGTGGAAATAATTATGAAAATGTTTACGCACTAAGAGTCCATTAGAAGGAAATTTACTTAACGAAGTGTCTCTCATTTCAGCATTATTTGCTGCCATTTAAATGGACTGTGAAGTCCTTTTCAATGGGATGTAATGAAAGACAAGAAGGAGGACCATGATGTGAAAATATTTTTAATAGGAGTCTTTGAAAAATTTGTTTGTTAAAATCCAGGCCTCATAATAGGCTTTGAAAGAATGTTTGTAAATGTGGAAGTAAGCTGAACACAAGAGAGAAAATAATCGTCGCTTTATTAAATGTTATTCATGCGTGGCCGTGGTCATGTTAGTGCAGAATGCAAAAAAGAAAGAGAAAAGAACAGAGAAAACCGCAAGACAACAACAAGTCTGAATTTGCTAAGAGAACATTTACAGTTAAAGAGGCAATGAATACAGACATAAGCGAGTGTTACATAGACAGCGGCGCATCGAGCCATATATGGCACCAAATGAAGACTTACTTCTAGATCGCAGTGCTTCAAGTGTAAAAGAGATATTAACTGCAAATGACGCGAAAATGCAAGTTTTAAATGAAGGCAGATCAAAATTATTTTTGAGTGGTGACGAAGTTGATGTCACAAATGTGTTGCATGTACCAGAATTGTCAACGAACTTATTGTCAGTATACAAAACGGTACAGAAGGGTAATACGTTGGTTTTTAATAAAAGTGGGTGCTTAATCTATGACCAAAATATGATTGAACTCGCACCTTGTAATCCTGTAAATGGAATTTACAAGCTGAAAGCGTCTGGTGGTGCGTGTATGTTATCACGAAAAGAAAATGACGCAATTGGTCATTTAAATTACGGCAGTTTATGATGCATGATGGAATTGTGACTGGGATGAGATTTTCAAACGAAAAAATTGATATGCAGATTTGTCAAGTGTGTGCTGAAGGAAAACAATCTCGGGAGCCAAGTCAGAGTTACATAAACGGAGTTACATAAACGATTTGCTGGAACTTGTCCATTCTGATTTAGTTGGACCGATGGAAACGAAATCTATTGGGGGTGCAAAATATCTTTTGACTTTCATTGACGACTATTCGGAAAAAGTGTTTGTCTACTTTTTAGAAGAGAAGTCTTCTGTGCTGGATATTTTTATTGATTTTGAAGTCTTTGTTGCAAAGCAGACAGGCAAGTCATTAAGAATTATTCGTACAGATAATGGCAGTGAGTATTGTTCGAGTAAATTTGATCAATTTTGTCGTGCCAAAGGCATTCAACATCAGCTGACAAATGTGTACACTCCTGAACAGAATGGCAAAGCAGAGCGCATGAATCGCACTATTATTGAACGTACTGGTGTATGCTTTGTGCCGCTGGGCTTAGCGACAAATATTAGGCCGAAGTAGTTAACATGGCATCGTATTTAATAAATAGATCAGCTTGCTCAACATTGAAAGATAAGACATCGGAGGATATGTGGTCTGATACCAAAGTTGATGTTGGACACATTAGAATTTTCGGATCCCCAGTAATGGTACACATTCCAAAACAACGTCGTAAAAAGCTGTGCCGAAAAACAAAGTAGATGATTTTCGTCGGATACGATGTACAAAAGGCATTCGTTGTATAAATCCCAACATTAAAAAAATTGTTGATAAGCGGTGACGTCATTTTTCTCGAAAAAAACCGATCCATCCGAAATAAAAGTCCCGATTGAAGAAGAAATACCGTATCGAGTGAGGACTACTGACCAACAGAACAACATACAGCCTATGAATACATTGCCAGTAACAACGTTTGAGAATCATCAATGTACCAGTGTTGACGAATTGGTTGAAGAATCTGTTGTCAACGATCCAACATATGTTCCTAACGAGCCAGTTATGTTGGAACAAAATGGACTTCTTCGACAAACGGCTAGAACACCAAAGCCAATTCTATGTGAAGGGTATGTGTCTTATCTAACTATAATGTTGACGATTTAGACCCTGTTACAGTTGAACAAGCTATGAAGAAGCCCGATGCTATGAAATGGAAAGAGGCAATGGATAGTGAAATTGATTCGTTAAGAGAGAACATTTCTTGTGAGAAACTGTCGAAAAAGGGATTAGTTCCATCATGTACGTGCCTACATCTGAATATTAATTCATTTTAAATAATATGGGAGCTATATCTGAATTTGAACCGATTTTCTCAAAACTTAGCTCACATCTTTCTGGACTCAATTCAGTGTGTTTTGCCAAATTTCGTGCAAATCGAAAGATATATAGGGACTTTAGTACACCATTTCCATTAAATCGGACGAAAATATATATGAGAGCTATATCTAAATCTGAACCGATTTTCAGGAAACTTTACACACATCATTCTAGACCTAACTCAGTACGCTATGCCAAATTTTGTGCAAATCAAAAGATATATTGGGACTTTGGCACACCACTTACATTAAATCGGTGGAACATATATATGGGAGCTATATCTAAATCTGAACCGATTTTCAAGAAATTTTACACACACCATTATATACTCAAGCCAGTACGCTATATCAAATTTCGTGGAAATCGAAAGATATATAGGGTCTTTGGTACATCATTTACATTAAATCGGAAGAAAATATATATGAGAGCTATACCTAAATCTGAACCGATTTTCAAAAAACTTGACACACATCATTCTGCACTACATTCAGACTTTGGTACATCATTCACCTTAAATCGGTCGAACATATATATGGGAGCTATATCTAAATATGAACCGATTTTCACGAAATTTGACACACATCATTCCAGACTCAATTCAGTAATCTATGCCAAATCTAGTGCAAATCGGAAGATATATAGGGATTTTGCTACACCATTCACCTTAAATCGGTCGAACATATATAAGGGAGCTATATCTAAATCTGAACCGATTTTCAGGAAACTTTACACACATCATTCTAGACCTAATTCAGTGCGCTATGCCAAATTTTGTGCAAATCAAAAGATATATGGGAACTTTGGAACACCACTTACATTAAATCGGTCGAACATATATATGGGAGCTATATCTAAATCTGAACCGATTTTCAAGAAATTTTACACACATCATTCCAGATTCAATTCAGTATTCTATGCCGAATTTCGTGGAAATCGAAAGATATATAGAGTCTTTGGAACACCATTTACATTAAATCGGACGAAAATATATATGGGAGCTATATCTAAATCTGAACCGATTTTCATGCAACTTAGCACACTTCATTCTAGACACAATTCAGTATTCTATGCCAAATCTCGTACAAATCGGAAGATAAATAGGGACTTTGGTACATCATTTACATTAAATCGGAAGAAAATATATATATGGGAGCTATAACTAAATCTGAATTTGTTTATAGTTTAACATGGACAGACGGACGGACGGACATGCATAAATCGAATCAGAAAGTGAGTCTATGCATATTCTGTTACAAACATATGCACAAAGACATAATACCCTGTACCACAGTATGGTGAAGGGTATAAAAATACACGCCTTATATTAGGCCTTGAAAAAAATATTCTTTAAAAAATCCACGCCTTGTGTTAGGCCTTGAAAAAAATCTTCTTTAAAAAATCCACGCCTTGTGTTAGGCCTTGAAAAAAATCTTCTTTAAAAAATCCACGCCTTATAGTAGGCCTTGAAAAAAAAATGTCTTTAAAAAATCCACGCCTTATATTAGGCCTTGAAAAAAAATATTCTTTAAAAAATCCACGCCTTATATTAGGCCTTGAAAAAAATCTTCTTTAAAAAATCCACGCCTTATAATAGGCCTTGAAAAAAATATTCTTTAAAAAATCCACGCCTTATAGTAGGCCTTGAAAAAA
Source organism: Musca vetustissima (assembly GCF_032173495.1). Taxonomy (NCBI): domain Eukaryota; kingdom Metazoa; phylum Arthropoda; class Insecta; order Diptera; family Muscidae; genus Musca; species Musca vetustissima. The sequence goes on along the minus strand of NW_026880965.1, from coordinate 8,025 downwards.
ATATTCTTTAAAAAATCCACGCCTTATAGTAGGCCTTGAAAAAAATATTCTTTAAAAAATCCCCGCCTTATAGTAGGCCTTGAAAAAAATATTCTTTAAAAAATCCACGCCTTTTATTAGGCCTTGAAAAAAAAATATTCTTTAAAAAAATCCCCCATTTTATTCAGGAAACATATCAAAAATATCTGCCATTTCCGAACATATGTTAACATTTTTCTGTTTACAACCTAAAAGCATGCACCACACACTTTCATATCAATGGCGAACGTTTACAAATCTATTTTCAGTTACGTGCACTGACATTCATTCACATTATGAGGCTTATAAATGACCCACCTATGTTTCATTTTTTCATTTACCTCAAAACCACACAAAGATACTCCCTTTGCAAAACTCTTCTTTATGGATTTATTAATAGTAAAAATTGTTGCGGGTTTTTCGCACACAACAACAACCACACCCACATTCAATCATAAATATCTATTTATGTATCCCGTTGAGTGTGAGTAAACAGAAACACGGAAAAGAAGGAAGATAAAATAGGAACAAAAAGAGAAGAACTTGACCTTCTACGTCCATGTTAATTAAAAAAAGGCCGTAAAAGAAATATGCCCATACACATGCATACACACACATGTATGCAGTGTTTATGTGTGCAAGTGTATCAAAGAGTGAATATTTGATGTTAATTCCACGTATCCATGCAGACGCACACCACACCACATACTTAAGTGGCTGGATTGTTGGATATTCCTATATATATGGATGTGTGTGTGTGTGAACACTTGGTGTCTATGGAATAGACTGAGAATAAATACATTTTTGTTGTGTTTTCATGGTCAGTGTTGCCATTGCAGAATTTAAGGAAATCAATTAATAGATTTTGTTTACAAATATATGTCAAGGCCTACTATAAGGCGTGGATTTTTTAAAGAATTTTTTTTCAAAGGCCTACTACAAGGCGTGGATTTTTTAAAGAATATTTTTTCAAGGCCTACTATAAGGCGTGGATTTTTTAAAGAATATTTTTTCAAGGCCTACTATAAGGCGTGGATTTTTTAAAGAATATTTTTTCAAGGCCTACTACAAGGCGTGGATTTTTTAAAGAATATTTTTTCAAGGCCTACTATAAGGCGTGGATTTTTTAAAGAATATTTTTTCAGGCCTACTATAAGGCGTGGATTTTTTAAAGAATATTTTTTCAAGGCCTATTATAAGGCGTGGATTTTTTAAAGAATATTTTTTCAAGGCCTACTATAAGGCGTGGATTTTTTAAAGAATATTTTTTCAAGGCCTACTACAAGGCGTGGATTTTTTAAAGAATATTTTTTCAAGGCCTACCATAAGGCGTGGATTTTTTAAAGAATATTTTTTCAAGGCCTACTATAAGGCGTGGATTTTTTAAAGAATATTTTTTCAAGGCCTACCATAAGGCGTCGATTTTTTAAACATAGCTTTTCAAGGCCTACCATAAGGCGTGTACTTTTTAAAGAATATTTTTGCAAGGCCTACTATAAGGCGTGGATTTTTTAAAGAATATTTTTTCAAGGCCTACTATAAGGCGTGGATTTTTTAAAGAATATTTTTTCAAGGCCTACTATAAGGCGTGGATTTTTTAAAGAATATTTTTTCAAGGCCTACTATAAGGCGTGGATTTTTTAAAGAATATTTTTTCAAGGCCTACTATAAGGCGTGGATTTTTTAAAGAATATTTTTTCAAGGCCTACTATAAGGCGTGGATTTTTTAAAGAATATTTTTTCAAGGCCTACTATAAGGCGTGGATTTTTTAAAGAATATTTTTTCAAGGCCTACTATAAGGCGTGGATTTTTTAAAGAATATTTTTTCAAGGCCTACTATAAGGCGTGGATTTTTTAAAGAATATTTTTTCAAGGCCTACTATAAGGCGTGGATTTTTTAAAGAATATTTTTTCAAGGCCTACTATAAGGCGTGGATTTTTTAAAGAATATTTTTTCAAGGCCTACTATAAGGCGTGGATTTTTTAAAGAATATTTTTTCAAGGCCTACTATAAGGCGTGGATTTTTTAAAGAATATTTTTTCAAGGCCTACTATAAGGCGTGGATTTTTTAAAGAATATTTTTTCAAGGCCTACTATAAGGCGTGGATTTTTTAAAGAATATTTTTTCAAGGCCTACTATAAGGCGTGGATTTTTTTAAAGAATATTTTTTCAAGGCCTACACCTTTTAAATGTTTTAAAAATATATTTTTTAATACTCTCTAAGACATTTATTTAAATTATTCCATTTACTTATTTATAGTTAAAGGCAACAACAATACAAAAACAAATATATTGTTGAACTTGTGAATGTATTAACATCCACAAAAGAACTATAGGGAAAATAACTTTTAATTAGATTGCAGTTCTGATGCGCAGCATTCAAAGATACCACAACTTGATAATGTTTTTCTTTTTTATGTTGGTTTAAAGAAGGTAGATAGAGAGGGTATATAAATTATAATGAGATTTTATTTTTATATAAAAACTATTGTACTTACAGTTCTCAGTAATGCGCTTGCAACATTTGTAATTGTGATTTTTATCGGTTTGAACGAGATTTTTCCACTAAGCCACTAGTAATCTGAAAGTAGAACAAAAGGAAAGATTCATTAAAGTAAAAAGTACTCAATTTTGTGTGTGAGTTAAACAAAGAGGTAGATTTTTTTAATATAAAATTTTCAAGGACCTTCTGAGCAATAGGCTTGGATTTTTAAAATAGAATTTTTCTTCCCTGTTAATAGGCGTGGATTTTTAAAATACAATTTCTCCAAGGACCTTCTCTGCAATAGGCATGGCTTTTTAAAATACAATTTTTCCCAAGGACCTTCTGAGCCAAAGGCGTGGATTTTCAAAATTGAATTTTTCCAAAGACCTTATGACTAATAAGCGTGGATTTTTAAAATACAATTTTTCCAAGGACCTTCCCAACAATAGGCGTGGATTTTTAAAATTGAATTTTTCCAAGGACCTTCCCAACAATAGGCGTGGATTTTTAAAATTGAATTTTTCCAAGGACCTTCCCAACAATAGGCGTGGATTTTTAAAATAGAATTTTTCCAAGGACTTGCCCTGCCATAGGCGTTTATTTTTAAAATAGAATTTTTCCAAGGACCTTCCCAACAATAGGCGTGCATTTTTAAAATAGAATTTTTCCAAGGACCTTCCCAACAATAGGCGTGGATTTTTAAAATAGAATTTTCCAAGGACCTTCCCAACAATAGGCGTGGATTTTTAAAATAGAATTTTTCCAAGGACCTTCCCAACAATAGGCGTGGATTTTTAAAATAGAAAATTTCCAAGGACCTTCTTAACAGTAGGCGTGGATTTTAAATATAGAATTTTTCCAAGGACCTTCTTAACAGTAGGCGAGGATTTTAAATATAGAATTTTTCCAAGGACCTTCTGAGCATTAGGCGTGGATTTTTAAAATAGAGTTTTTCCAAGGACCTTCTGAGCATTAGGCGTGGATTTTTAAAATAGAGTTTTTCCAAGGACCTTCTGAGATTAGGCGTGGATTTTTAAAATAGAATTTTTCCAAGAACCTTAGGACAAATAGGCGTGGATTTTTAAAATAGAATTTTTCCAAGAACCTTTTGAGAAATAGGCGTGGATTTTTAAAATAGAATTTTTCCAAGAACCTTAGGACAAATAGGCGTGGATTTTTAAAATAGAATTTTTCCAAGAACCTTAGGACAAATAGGCGTGGATTTTTAAAATAGAATTTTTCCAAGAACCTTTTTCAAGAGCCAATAGGCGTGGATTTTTAAAATAGAATATTTCCAAGAACCTTAGTACAAATAGGCGTGGATTTTTAAAATAGAATTTTTCCAAGAACCTTATACAAAATATGTGGATTTTTAAAATAGAATTTTTCCAAGAACCTTACAAATAGGCGTGGATTTTTAATAGAATTTTTCCAAGAACCTTAGGACAAAAATTTTTAAAATATGTTTTTCCAAGAACCTTCGGACAAATAGGCGTGGATTTTTAAAATAGAATTTTTCCAAGAACCTTAGGACAAATAGGCGTGGATTTTTAAAATAGAATTTTTCCAAGAACCTTAGGACAAATAGGCGTGGATTTTTAAAATAGAATTTTTCCAAGAACCTTAGGACAAATAGGCGTGGATTTTTAAAATAGAATTTTTCCAAGAACCTTAGGACAAATAGGCGTGGATTTTTAAAATAGAATTTTTCCAAGAACCTTAGGACAAATAGGCGTGGATTTTTAAAATAGAATTTTTCCAAGAACCTTAGGACAAATAGGCGTGGATTTTTAAAATAGAATTTTTCCAAGAACCTTAGGACAAATAGGCGTGGATTTTTAAAATAGAATTTTTCCAGGGACCCAGAAGACCTTAGGCGTGGATTTTTAAAATAGAATTTTTCCAAGGACCTTCTCAGCAATAGGCGTGGATTTTTAAAATAGAATTTTTCCAAGGACCTTCTCAGCAATAGGCGTGGATTTTTGAAATACTTACACCCAAAAGTATGCTTTAATTTTTATCATTAAATTAAGTAACCTTTAAAATACGCACTTGAGACTATTTTTCAAGGATGGAAAGGAAGAAGAAAAAATAAATTAATGAAGTGAATAAATGAAAATGTAGAAACAAATTGAAATATATTGCCAACAGTTAATGTGTTGCTCGGTATATACCAATAGATAAATTAACCCAAAGGTATTCAAATTATTTGCTCTCCATTTACAACATTTACTCAAGTCCAATGTAAATTGAAGTGGTTTCCTTGTTTGTCCATGTCGAGAAGTAAAAGTAAACAAAATACCTTAGGGACATTCAAAAAGCATGTAATTGAATCTGTACAATAGCCAGGCAAAAAGGGATGGCTGATGCCGAAAAGTATGCTATTATTTTTAGGTAAATGAAACTGTGGTGTGAGATGGACATATTTTATGGTAAAAACTTGAAGTTTTTTTATGTTCCACTCTCGTTTTTTATAAAGCTGAAAAGGGAATTTCAAAAGGCTTCCAATTGATGGTGCCTCTTAAATGTTTATTACAAACTGGATGAAAAATCCTTATCAGAGGAGATTTTAATTTCAGCCAAAAAAAAAGTTCGAAAGTCTAGAATAACAAAAAATCACGAAAAAAGGCTGCCGTATTGTACCTGTTGACAGGCTAACCAATGAAATCGAACCCTTTTTATTCATGCAATTAAAACACATTTTAAATCATCCCAAAATTATGCTTTATAAAATAACCTCAATTTAATGCCTAAAAGTAGGCCTCAGGCGGTTTAGTTTATGTTGATGTTTTATTGGTTCTTAGGTCAATTTTTACATTCAACCAATTTTCCGAAACAATTCAATCGCGTTTTGGCGTTTGTTGTTGTTTTGTGGTTATTGTAATTGGAATATTTTTGTGGCTGAATGCATGCCCTCATACATGTTGTATTTGAAACAATTTAATTATTTGTTTAGTTTTTTGTCTCTCTATCTCATTTCCAATTGAGTTACAATTAAATTAGACAGCCATGACGAAAAAACATAGTTTTGATTCTGGTTTTGATTTAATTAAAGAAATGAACTGTAAATAATGTTTATGAATGTTGACATGATTTTTATATTTTTAGACAAAAATGTGACATTTACAAGGCATAGCATTTAAAATTCATTGGGGTTTATTGCTCAGAAGGTCCTTGAAAAAATTCTATTTTAAAAATCCACGCCTTTGGCTCAGAAAGTCCTTGGAAAAATTCTATTTTAAAAATCCTCGCCTTTGGCTCAGAAGGTCCTTGGAAAAATTCTATTTTAAAAATCCACGCCTTTGGCTCAGAAGGTCCTTGGAAAAATTCTATTTTAAAAATCCACGCCTTTGGCTCAGAAGGTCCTTGGAAAAATTCTATTTTAAAAATCCACGCCTATTGTTGGGAAGGTCCTTGGAAAAATTCTATTTTAAAAATCCACGCCTATTGTTGGGAAGGTCCTTGGAAAAATTCTATTTTAAAAATCCACGCCTATTGCTGAGAAGGTCCACGCCTATTGTTGGGAAAATCCTTTGCTGAAAAATTCTATTTATTAAAAATCCACGCCTATTGTTGAGAAGTTTCCTTAGTGAAAATCTTTATAAAATCCACGTCTATTGTTGGGAAGGTCCTTGGAAAAATTCTATTTTAAAAATCCACGCCTATTGCTGAGAAGGTCCTTGGAAAAATTCTATTTTAAAAATCCACGCCTATTGCTGAGAAGGTCCTTGGAAAAATTCTATTTTAAAAATCCACGCCTATTGCTGAGAAGGTCCTTGGAAAAATTCTATTTTAAAAATCCACGGAAAAATTCTATTTTAAAAATCCACGCCTATTGCTGAGAAGGTCCTTGGAAAATTCTATTTTAAAAATCCACGCCTATTGCTGAGAAAGTCCTTGGAAAAATTCTATTTTAAAAATCCACGCCTATTGCTGAGAAGGTCCTTGGAAAAATTCTATTTTAAAAATCCACGCCTATTGCTGAGAAGGTCCTTGGAAAAATTCTATTTTAAAAATCCACGCCTATTGTTGAGAAGGTCCTTGGAAAAATTCTATTTTAAAAATCCACGCCTATTGCTGAGAAGGTCCTTGGAAAAATTCTATTTTAAAAATCCACGCCTATTGCTGAGAAGGTCCTTGGAAAAATTCTATTTTAAAAATCCACGCCTATTGCTGAGAAGGTCCTTGGAAAAATTCTATTTTAAAAATCCACGCCTATTGCTGAGAAGGTCCTTGGAAAAATTCTATTTTAAAAATCCACGCCTATTGCTGAGAAGGTCCTTGGAAAAATTCTATTTTAAAAATCCACGCCTATTGCTGAGAAGGTCCTTGGAAAAATTCTATTTTAAAAATCCACGCCTATTGCTGAGAAGGTCCTTGGAAAAATTCTATTTTAAAAATCCACGCCTATTGCTGAGAAGGTCCTTGGAAAAATTCTATTTTAAAAATCCACGCCTATTGTTGGGAAGGTCCTTGGAAAAATTCTATTTTAAAAATCCACGCCTTTGGCTCAGAAGGTCCTTGGAAAAATTCTATTTTAAAAATCCACGCCTATTGCTCAGAAGGTCCTTGGAAAAATTCTATTTTAAAAATCCACGCCTTTGGCTCAGAAGGTCATTGGAAAAATTCTATTTTAAAAATCCACGCCTATTGCTTAGAAGGTCCTTGGAAAAATTGTATTTTAAAAATCCAGGCCTATTGATATTGCTTACAAAAAATTTATAAATGCCTAAAAATATGGAAACATGTTTTGTATGCTAACAATATAACCATAAATCCAACTATCATTATGAGTATTTATATTTCAAATTCTGATTAGAATTTTAAATCCAATTAAAACTACTATGAAATAATAAGAATGAGAATGCCCAAGAGTATGCAATGGTTTCAACAACAAACCACATGGGATGGGTCTGAAAACGAGTAAAAGAGATAGGAGGCAGGAAGTAGTCGCAACAAAACTATTCACCAGAGCTCAACAAAATTTTTTGGTTAATTAAAGCCTTTACTGAAATATTTTAACTAAGCCGGCTATTCTACCCAACCACTTGATCACGATTTGTGTTTCAACGATGGGGTTAATGAATACTAACCGGCTAGTTTGTTAACATAAATATATTACGTATTTGCTCGTCGCTGTTGTTGTTGTTGCTGCTGTTGTTGTTTTCGGTAATTAAAACCAACAAACTGGCTAATAAATTATTTATACAGTTTGTCTGACCTTGTACTGAGGCTTGTGTTTATGAGTAGTTGGTTGTTGGTTTGTGGAAACGCAACACGGTATGAAAAATTGTATTTCCTACAACAAAATAAAAATAAAGATATTTCCGCCTGAAAGTATGCTCTAGAATTAACAACACATAGGCCCACAAGGGAATGAAACGTTTAATTTATTGCAAACGGCAAAATGTTGACATGAAATGTGGGATATTGAATTGTAAAATGACAACAAATGATAAGGAGCTTGAAAAAATATAGACAAAATATTCTTTAAAAAATCCACGCCTTGTGTGATGACC
>NW_026880964.1:0-32888 GCF_032173495.1 Musca vetustissima | reverse complement strand
AAGTCAAAGGTCAGTAGAGTTAAATAGGGATTCCTAAAAGAGGGGTTATATCTACTTTCTTCCCTCTTTCTGGAATTCCGTGAACACCGAACGACATTATTATTATTATTGTGAACGCGACCATTAATTACTTAATTAATAACTATCTCACGGACAGAGTAGATTTATTCCTTACGAGAAATATGTAAATATCCGCCACGAAGTCAACGGTTACATTGTTAACAACATGTACATCGGAGATGCGTCTTTCCTTGACTGTGCAGGTCGATGGGTTCATAGAAATTACCCCAAGGTTCTATGGGTCACGTAATGGAAAACATACAATCTTGCCAGAATGCCGCCCTGAGAACTGGTAGGGTTTCTCTTCATGACATCGATGGACTCTTATATGAGGAGACGAAAATTCTTCTGTCATCCAAATCACCAACTTATGGACAAACATCCACATCCATATCAGGAAAGTTATCCATGATCTGGACAGAGTGAGAGAGGGGCAAAATTATAAAAGAGAGCGTCAATCAAACAGGATTGAATTGTATTCACACCAGGTATTTTGAGATTTTAGAAAAAATCCAGCAATGTGTTTGCAACTAACTTTTCGTTGTGTTCAGTCTGTTAAAAATGTCTTTGGACAATATTATCGGTATTTATCACTCCGGTTTTGGGACAAATCGCTTATTTGATTTAAATGTTTCCAAAAATTATGGGGGAGGTAACAAGAAAGGTTTACCGATACAGTCGAAATCGTTAATAATGGCACAAAGGTATAGAGGCAAATTCCGCCCATCATTTGGTATCGTTTATAATGACATGGCGCTTATATCAACCAATTTAGACGGTCCGTTGACCTGCCCTATAAGCGATGAACAATCGATGACTATATTTCCCATTTTCGAACATGTCTTAAGTTTGGGAGAAATATTACGAATTACAATATTTTCACAAACCCGGATTTTTCTCATGTTAGATCCACCAATTTTGGATTAATTTAACTTGATTTTCAAAGTTTGACTATTTTTGATCCACCCTATTCAATTTTTATGTTTTTCTTGCAGAATCATAATCAGCGTAACCGAAACTCTTATATGTGATATTGATTTATTTCATAAACCCGCTGATTTAATTTTGGCCAAAAATGGGATCTCTGGCTCATACCTCCCAATTTCAGTATTTTAGAAAGATTAGGCACGTCTTTCAAATAAATTGGGAGTAATTTTATATTTTGGAGTCTCATTCTGTGTCGAATTTTTCTAACAAAAATTAAGCAAGCATACCCACATAAAAGTCCCGGTCGATTTTAATTATATATTGAGTGTCCACCTCATGGTAGACAATCGGATCGGTCGAACTTTACAGCGTGTTTAATCTTCTGTGTCCAACTTTTTATACCCAAATGTCCATTTGCTAATTGGAATTTGGCAACCCTATAATTGGCCGCATGTAAAGGTACCCTTCAAATTTTTGTACTTTCGGAATTTTAGAAATTTTCCAATGAATGGCATGAAAAGGAAAGCCAGAGAGTTACTACATACCAATCATTATGCCCTCCATAGTCCCTTCTTTGATCTCCATACTTGTTCAGTAGATTGGGCCCTACTCACCAGTTTAAGCTTGATTGTCTCGTTATGGAGACAAAACTAGCCACTAGCTTTCTCAGTGCTTCTATGGTCAGTGACAACAAATTATATTGGAGCTCGTGTAAACCAGGTAAGTAAGAGTGGTGTTTTACTTTATATGCGTCATAGACTATTAGGAATTCCCCCTTGTGTTGTCTGCAACCCTTGGATCCCCTCACGTCTTAGATATGTAGGAACAGCTTTCACTTATAAATTTCTGTTGTCGACCTTGACCCCGTGAGCTTACCTCAGCATAGCGCAGAGGAGTTGTGTCGTTGCAGTGGCATTCATTACCTCATTATGATCAATGCATAGCAGAGATCTTTTCTGTAGGGGATTTTCTTCTTGGCAGGGGGCGCAACCTTCGAAGCTCTTAAGTAAAGGTCGGTTGATCCATTTGGGAATCCCAGTCTTTATGAAATATTTCGATGAAGCCCTCGTCTTCTGGATAAAAAAGCCATCCTCAATCTATGGATTCTCGGGGCAGTCTCCTTTTAACTTTGAGTTAACTCAGCCCTCTCTTTTGTATAAGACGGGAAGCTATTTGTTCATTGCGGCAATCTTTAGCTTTCGTCTACTTTTCCGGAGACCTAATACTCTTCGCCAGGAAGTGACTTATATATCAGGGCGTCCTTTTGATGTTCGCTATTGTTTCTCTGATTCATCCTGGCCAATTTCCGCGTTTATACCATATACAGCTTTTTCTTACTTGTTGTGAGCTCACACCTTCCACCCATGAGGACAAGACCCTAAAGTTGGGGAATTAAAGTATCCCATTAAGACCAAGATCGATATATTGTAATACATAAGTACCGCCTTACGCATCCCAGAAGGAGAGATTGAAATTTGTTCGAATTTGTGACATGGTCGAATTTATGTTATCGATGTAAATTGCAGGGTGTACTACATGATCTGTAGCCATCGAATATTGTCTTATTTTATTTCTTGTTACTACTATTGGCAATAGCAATATTATCAAACACACATGCCACAACCATAAAAAGAACAGATTTCGAACATTAATTGAAAGGTGTTTTTTCGTATAGACCAAAAATCCGATAACATTGCTGCAATTTTGTTTCTAAGGCAAAATCATGGCATGTTTCGATAAAAACGAAAACTTATTTTATTCTTTGAGGTGTCTTTTATTTAGGTCTCGTATGTATTGAGATATCATCAATAGTTTATTTACTGTTCCCAAAACTAATTTTTAATACTATACAAATTCACATTAGTTGGATTTCAAGGTTATGAAGAACATTCGAATGCTTTTTAATTTCTTAACAACAATGAGATTCCTAACTAAGAATGTCATTTGAAGCAGCACACACAAAAAAATCTACGCAAAAAGCATAACAATTGGCGAAAAAAGCGAAACTATTATTTAAATAAGCAAAATTTTTTTCACAAAACCACAATCAATGGTCTAAATTAAATGGGAGACATTAAAACTTTAAGACAAACAACAAACTTAGCATTCAATTCATTTCAAACACGAATTTTGGTCACATTGGCATTACTTCCTGATTTGGGCAGGGCGCACGTGTGCTGGAACATCGAATCATAGAAATGAAAAGAAAAAAAATAAAAATAATAGAAAATATTTCCCTCTGTCTGTGCTGCATCCGCCTTCAAATGAATTGTTCAAAATTTTGCGAACAGCAACAACATGTTGTTGCCCCTGCTGGGAAATTCAAATTCAAAAATTGTTGACATCAAATCATGCATGAACTGCACACCCAACAACAGCCATAACGCTGGCTCTGATGATGATGACTGACTTCTTTTTTGTCTTGCATAAAAATTCCAAATGAAATTTTGCGAAAGCATTGATATCACCCCGCTCATATTTACATTTAATGCGAAAGTAACTTCGGCTATTATGTTGCAAGTTGCAACCTAACCAGGCGGGGAGATGGGGGGAGATTTCTGCCTGCCTTTAGTAACATGTTACAGCATTTTACAACAATTTTATTATGGGCCAACATAAATAACCGTGTTGTTGCTATTGTTGTCTGTCCGAACAAAAACGAAAGTATTACGCTAATCCACAATGTCCACCTGAGTTTTGCAAGTGGCCCATTTGTCCATTGCAGTGGCCCAGCAATGCAGTGATATGGCTAAAAAAGTGCACAATTCCATAAATACTGTTCCATTTGGTGCATTTAGTTATGTGAGTGTATGAGTGTGTGTGTTTGTCTGAATTTCACATAAAACTGAAACTGGACTGGGTTTTAAGCTTTACTTTGTGAACCAACAACTCTTGTGGCAATATTTTATTGCGTTTCATTTTATTTCAGTTTTTTCACTTTATTTCTGAACTAAACAATCGATGCCATAAAAAAATTGGCGAAATAACTTTGTACGAGTATGGGCGTCCCCCCATTCCATACCTAAATACCTTTAGGTCTATTGCACATTATTCAATCGATTTGGCTGAATTGCACAGCCATGTGCAACATGTTGCTGTTGTTGGCCGCATTGCACTTTGCACAAGTAATTGTTCGTTCGATTGTTATATGATCACGCTTTGCAATTCGACACAAATAAATAAGCGTTTAATTAGCGGCGAAATTTAAATGGAAATTGAAATAGAAATAAGGAAAGTAACAAAATCTGCTAATCCGACAATTTTGAAATTTGAAATTGAACAGCCTTTGTAATGACAAAAAAAATAATTGAAAATAAAGTTCGTCACACCACTAGGAATGCTTACAAAACTATAAGACCACCGACATTTTTGACGATACCGTTAATTTGGGGCTACCAATATTGATCACTTTTGGTAGAAAGATTTGGATCTCAATGACCATCCAAAATAAAAAAATTATTGGCAATTCTGTTAAAAAACGTGTCCAAAATCCCCAAATTTTGGGGTCTTTTTTAGGAGGGAGTATACCGGATACAATAAGCCAAATAACCGCTAATTCGGTTGAAGAACAGGTCAAAAATAGTCAAAATACCAAAACTCGGGGAGCTAAACCTAATTGTGACCTGATATTATTTTCTGTAAGAAGGTTTGTCAAAGTTCAAAAGTCGGACGGGGCCGACTATATGATACCCTTCACCACTTTGGGTACATACAAGGGATGATAATGTACACAATATCCTATTGATAGAAGAAACAGCATCTTTGGATGGCCATTGACATGGAATTGGGTAAAAAACCAGTAAGGAAAGTAGTAAAGTCGGACGGGGCCGACTTTATGATACCCTTCACCACTTTGGGTGTATTCAACAGGACCATTAAAATGAAATTGGATGAACTAAAATAGTTGATATTTATTTAAATGTAAATCTACCAAGATATATCCATAAAGTATGTAAATCGACTTCAAACAAATATAAATAGGTCATCCGTTGGGCTATGTCTGTACTTCTAGAAAACGCAACTACGTAATTCTATGCTAAATTTTGTAAGTTGTGCAAAATTTGATGTCAATCTGACTAACATGAGGAGTTTGATGCCCAATTTACTTGAAACCGGGGGAAAATATATATGGAAGCTCTATCCAAATATTAAGCGATTTGAAACAAACTTGCCACAGGTTAGGTTGTTCTAATTTCAGAAAGTTTTGTTCCTATCAGCCTATTGGTTCCTTGGTGCGTCAATTACTTAAAATCAATCTATAATAAAAGGGAGCTATATCTAAATCTGGACCGATTTTCACGAAACTTGGCAGACATAACTCTAGGCTCAATTCAGTACGTTATGCCAAATTTCGTGCAAATCGAAAGGTATGTAGCGACTTTGATGCACCATTTACATGAAATCGGACGAAACTATATATGGGAGCTGTATAGAAATCTGGACCGACTTTCTCGAAACTTGGCAGATATCACTCTAGGCTCATTTCAGTACGTTATGCCAAATCTCTTGCAAATCGAAGGACATATATGGACTTTGGTGCATCATTTACATGAAATCGGACGAAACTATATATGGGAGCTATATATAAATCTGGACCGATTTTCTCGAAACTTGGCAGACATTACTCTAGGCTTAATTCAGTACGTTATGCCAAATCTCTTGCAAATCGAAGGATATATAGGGACTTTGGTCACCATTTACATGAAATCGGACGAAACTATATGGGAGCTATATCTAAATCTGGGCCGATTTTCTCGAAACTTGGCAGACATCACTCTAGGCTTAATTCAGTAGGTTATGCCAAATTTCGTGCAAATCGAAAGATATATAGGGACTTAGGGACACCCTTTACATTAAATCGGACGAAACTATATATGGGAGGTATATCTAAATCTGAACCGATTTTTTCAAAACTTGGCAGACATGACTCTAGGCTCAATTCAGTACGTTATGCCAAATTTCGTGCAAATCGAAGGATATATATGGACTTTGGTCACCATTTACATAAAATCGGACGTAACTATATATGGGAGCTATATCTAAATCTGGACCGATTTCAACAAAACTTCAGAGATGTCAAACTGGACTAAAATCCGTACGCTGTGTAAAAATTTGTTCCAATTGGGCCTATATTTTCAGTTTGGTGCACCATTTCCCTAAAATCGGACATCAATCTGGACCTAAATCAGTACTCTGTGCAAAATTTTGTCTCAATCGGACCAATATTGACAGTATGGTGCTCCATTTACATAAAATCGGACAAAACTATATATGGGAGCTATATTTAAATCTGAACCGATTTCATCATAAAATGGCATATATCAATCTAGACCTAAATAAATACTCTGTGCTAAATTTTGTCTCAATCGGACCAATATTGGGAGTTTAGTGCTCCATTTACATAAAATCGGGAGGAACTATATATGGGCAATATTGCCAATTTTTTAACATAGCTGAAGCGGAGGTTCACCCCTTTATAACTCGGGAACTACTTAAGGGAACCCCCCCCCCCATTCTCGATTTTATTTTTTTAAGATTTTCAATGGGCTGGTAAATCAATACCAATGCTTGTTATGGTTTGTAACTTTGCACATATATAATTGAAGATTTAAAAGAGAAGAAAAATAATTTACAAAAAAATTTTGTTATTGTTTTGTTGTTGTTTTTTGTAATTAAAGAAAAGTCCTTATTTTTGATGGCGGGCATGATAACTCCTCACTGGAACATCGGAATCCGAAAATTCCAACGGTGTTAGAAAGAGTACATGTCTGGCTCTCGTATGAACTAGGATTATTGACTTCGCTCTAAAATTAACAAAATGGTGGACCTTTGAAAAAATATTTTTGAAAAATCGCCGATTTTTTACCAAATACCAAGTTAAAAAATAAGGAAGATCTTCACCGATTGGCTTTATCCTAGTTCATACGAGAGCTATACACTCACAGAGAAACGTGTAAAAATTTGAAGTCGATTGGGTTATTAGTTTTTGAGTTATCGTGCCCGCCATTCGCAAAAAAATGTTTAGAGAAAAACGCGTTTAAAGTTTGAGAAGCCCTTCAGCCGTCACTTGATGCTGATACAATAAATCGGCTATATCTTCAAGAGTTCTTGAAATTTTCACTTGAAATTTTGTAGAGACATTCTTTAATCAGTGTAGATTCGAATTATATCAACAAAAATTTTGACCCCGAGAATGGGGGGGGTCCCCTTAAGTATATGAAAAAAGTGAATAGTTTTGGGTTAATTGATCTGTCGTTGCAAACTGTTCATGATATTGACCTCCAAACTTTATTATGGTGGAAGCTGTGTCTACTTTAATGTAAAAAATGTGTAAAAACAGGTTGAGGCGAACCAGTTTTTTTATGTTCTCTATCGATTTGTGATTAAGCCACTCATTTCACGGTCTTCGTGTCAAAGTAAAACTAGAAGCCAACAAAATGGGGACTACGCCCCTTATGTATCATTTTTCAAAATTTTAACTGCATCTACCTTTAAATGATGCTGACATTTTGAAGCTCGATTTTGAGTGTTTTTTGAATTTTACTTCTAGCTTTAATACGCATACAGGAATTTCCAAAAATCGATTATAAGATTATTGTAGTCGCGAATCTGAGTAATTTGATATATATTTTGTGTATGTAGTATGCACAGCTTCAGAGTAATACTCATCCGAAAGTGAAAATTTTGTGCGATCAAATTTCAAAAAAAACATATTTTTCGGGTCAAATTTTTAGATCTGTCAACTGAATGATATGGGTACCCGCGATCAGTAAAGTTTTTTACGTTTCGGATGATATAAAATCTTCTTCGTGAAAATCCATCTACTAGAACGGCGGGAACTGGCCTTCCAAAAACACGAAATTTGGCAAAAAATGTTTTTGAAAATATCGCGGATTTATTTGCGTTTTCTTTAAAAACTTCAGCCGGAAGAGAGATGTACCCAATTTATCTCAAAAATAGTTTGAGCTCGCACATCCATGGTTCTTAATGGACCACATTGAAATCGGTATAGATCGATGTATTTTTTTAGGGTGCACACCGAAATCGGATGCGCGTTAATGGCATATGGAGTTTTCGGAAATTATTCGCGTTTTACGGTTTTTTGGGTACTTCAATGTAACGTGCGGCACATCTTAGCCGTCAAATGAAATTTCGCAAAATATATATGGATTTGAAGATAAACTTCAGTACTTCCTGGAAACCGCATGCGCATCAAATGATTTTGAGAATTACGCGATTTAGACGCAATTTATCTCAAAAATAGATTGTGCTGGCACATCCATGGTTCTTAATGGACCACATTGAAATCGGTATAGATCGATGTATTTTTTTAGGGTGCACACCGAAATCGGATGCGCTTTAATGGCATATGGAGTTTTCGGAAATTATTCGCGTTTTACGTTTTTTTGGGTACTTCAATGTAACGTGTGGCACATCTTAGCCGTCAAATGAAATTTCGCAAAATATATATGGATTGGAAGATAAACTTCAGTAATTTTATAAAAACAACAAACTGGGATTCAGCCTGACTATTTTGCAAAAACAAAATTCCTGGAAACCGCATGCGCATCAAATGATTTTGAGAATTACGCGATTTACACGCAATTTAAAATGTATATTTTATAATATTATTTTATTTTAAGATTTATTCCTATTTATAGAATTCTAAGATTTATCGGAAAGGTCTTGATATAATCCGCAAGGCGTATACTTACACACAAAAAGTGATTATTAATATATATGCCAATTTTTCGGCGAAATTCGGGCAAAATAGCAGAATAACCCCAAAATTTTTTTCTGAATTTTCTTGTATAAAAAATGAAAAAAATAAATATGATGACATTATTTTTTCGAACCAAAAACAAATATTTTTCCTCAATATATTGTTTTGTTGTCTCTGTGATTTAGAAACCGCTACACGGACTTGTGTGATTTTGATATCATTTGATGCATCATGGTGTTTAGATTATGTAGATATTTTTAAATTAATTTTTAGGTGTGTGTATGTCATTAATATAAAGAAAATATTGACGTAATCTCCTACATTTTTATTATTTTTCTCATATTTCGCGAAGATGTACAACTTTTTCGCGATTATTATAATATATTCATATTCTTATTTTACGGAGGAAGATATATATCAACGTTTTTGGTCAATATAATAAACGGCGTAATTTTAAGATTTTTTTCTTATGCCCAAAATTAAAACCTCGATAACTTTTGCGCGCATCAACCAAAAATTTGATCGCGAACGGTTTCGGAGTCAGAACATTTTTCTCTATATGTGTACCAAAAATCATTGATGTGCCACAAAAACAAAAAAGCTGATTTTTTGAAAATGGAATATTAAAAAATTGGCAATATTGCCCATATAGGAGCTATATCTAAATCTGAACCGATTTTTCCCAATTTCAATAGGGTTCGTCCTTGGGCCAAATGAATGAGCTGTGCCAAATTTCATCCAATTCGAATAATAAATGCGTCCTGTACTTTGTTCACGAAAATAAATGGACGGACGGACATGCATAAATCGACTCAGAAAGTGATTCTATGCATATTCTCAAAAGGAACCATGGATCTATCTCTATTCCTTTTGCCTGTTACAAACATATGCACAAAGACATAATACCCTGTATCGCAGTGTGGTGAAGGGTATAAAAATCATTGTATACCCTCCACCATAGATATACTGACAGTTATTTGAAATTAATGTTCCAACTCCAGTGTGGATAAAACTTCTGATGCAAAAAAAAAAAAAAAAAAAAAATGGGTGGGATATTTATATAGGGCATATTACAAATAAGTGAACCTCCCCAAACAATATTTTACAAAGATTAAGTTACTAGATTAAGTTACTGTCAAAACTATGTTAAATTCCTAATATTTTCACCATAGAATATTGACAGTTTTTAACAATGACTTCTCCCACCCTAAAAAGTGACCTATACCGACAATTCTACTTAGCCATTCTTGTAAAAAAAGATTTTTCTTAAAATATAAAACCTCCAAATCGTGGTCCGATATTGATAACGCACGGTCAAAATACGGCTATTTACAGGACTAAGTTATATGCGTGATCAATATTGATTACATTGTATAGGAATTATCGAACATTTGGAGTAATCATTATATGAGGGGATAGGCCTAAATGCCGACCGTTATAGTTCATTCTCGAACCTGACGTTCTAGTTTTATATCTCGATGTCCTCCGAAGGTACAATGATAACAAAAGATGGCTAAATGGACAAAATCGTCTTAGAGTTCCATTCTTTGTAGGGTATAAACTAACAATTTCGAATAAATTATATCCCCTATACTATGGTGCAATAGAGCTGTATGGAAACAACCCAAAACACGAATATAAAATATCAAATTACAGTGAATTGGGTTGAAAACGCGCTGAAAACCCCCTTAAAATACTGAAAGTTTGAAGGTACCACTATATGAGGACATCCGGAAAAAGTGGACTCATATTTATAATTTTTAGGGGATAGATTTAATACCGAATAAGAACGCAAAGTGCCAAATTTCGGTTGAAAAATGCGGTTAAGAACGCCAAATGGGGAGTTCCACTATATGGGGGCTACCAGAAAAAGTGGACCGATATGAATAACTTTTAGTGGAGAAATTCGGTACCCAATACGAACTCATTGCAACAAATTTTAGCGAAATTGGCTGAAAAGCGAGCTCAAGAACACCAAAAATTGAGGGGTACACTTATATGAGAGCTATGCCTAAACGTGGACCGATATAGCTCATCTTCGAACTTGACCTGCCTTATAGGGTCGGAAATGATTATTTCGATGAGTTACAAATGAAAAAAACAAACCCTCCATTCTATGGTGGTATACCCTCCAGAGTGTACAAAATTCCCATTTTCGAACTATATCAGTCTGCATAAATTAGACAACTCGGTCGGTAACCTGTGTTCGTATAACATATTTGGTTATTTATATAGGGTTCAATATCCCGATGTATCTGTTTGTAACAGACCAAGGTTGCTGCATTAGTCCAATGTGTATATTACATTCGATTAATTTTTCCATCAGATGGAGGGCTCTATCAATTGCCCTCCAGTAAACGAACATCTTGGAAGTTGGCCATCTTCTCGGCAGCCTCAAATTTGTTACTGGGTATTTTTCCTTCTCACTACTTTGTGTGGCTTCCTACTCTCCAATCCTTCCCTTTCCAATATTGAAGTGGATAGCGTTGAACAAGTATTGGGCCTTACCCTTTGTTTTAGCCAGACTTACCTTTGAAAACCTGCCAAAGCCTACTACAATGAGAGTCCCTCCTTGTTTTCCTCCCTTCCCAAATCATCAACAGCAGTGTCTTGCTCTGCAGATCAAAGACTTCGATCACGAGTTTTGTCGGTAACTCGCAGCCCCAACCTCTGACGAAACCCGTGCCTTTTGTAATTGAGGAATGTCTAGTTTTCACACCAGATTGAGTTTAACAGTCTCGTTTATGGAGACTATACTTGCTACTAGTTTTCTCAGCACTTCTATGCTCTTTGATGGCTCATATTCTAGTATTTTATAGTGTCCTTTGAGTTCACGTTTATCCAGAACGATGGGGCCCTTCTTGCGCTATGTACTCCTTATGGGTCTCATTTTTTGTTTAACGGACACACTTTTTTCGTCAATTTCTCTATAGTGCTTCCTGACATTATAAAACGACTTTGTTATTCTCTTTTGTTCAGATTCGTAAGAAAGATGTTTGCTCATCGACCCTGATTAAGGTCCAGGGTATAAATATGGGTCCTATACCAAAACGTGGACTTACGTACATTTTCTTATAAACCCATCAAAAAACTAAAATAGGGCGGAAAATTTTTCTGCCAAGAAGTTTTCTTCAAGAAACCGGAATTCTAAATTACGGTCCTTTCGGTTATACGGACAAAAACTTCAATATCTTAAAAATTAAATCTCAAAAGTACTGAAAATCTGACACCACCCTTTTTGCAAGGTTCATAATGTGTTGCTGATGTTGAGGATATAACGGTCAAGCGATTTTTTTTCAAATTTCGTATAGGTATGTTTCATTCATTCTGAAATAGAATGAGATGAGGTACAAAATATGAGACCATTTTTGGTAGGAACCAAGGTTTATTCATAAGGTTAAAAGGGAGGCCTCGTCTACGAAGTTTCACACGGTTAAAATCACATTGTTCCATTTCGGTTATTTAGAAGGTTTTAGTCGCATTTTCCAACTGAAAAGGTTGTTAATTGACATTCGGGATTCTTAAAGCGTGGAGAACATATTTGCAGAACATTTTCTATATACATAGGTCCCGCCCTATTTCCAGTATTTCGGGTTTTTGGATGTTAGAAAATATCGTCGCAGAAAATTTCGATACGATTAATTGTCGGAGTATTGAAGTGCCTAGCCCAGTTTTCTATCCTGAATGTCTGTAAATGTTTATTTAATTTTACGCAGAGCATAAAGATCCAGATAGACACCATACATCGTGATATCTGAGAACAAGGAATTAGATTTCATAGGTTTTTGCCATATCTGACTGTGTTTTGAAAAGAATTGTTTCGAAAAAAATCGTATTATACAATAAAGGTTTTGAAAACTTACATTTAACTATTTCGTTGCATAACTTTATAGGAGGACGTCACATATGATAAATGAATTGTAAATAATTCAATACTTCTTCTGTATAGATTTATACCAACTAACAAGAATCCAACATATCCAAAACAATGCATTGTTATGACCCTCAAAAACAAAACACTGATTAAGATCGAAATTATTTTAACCAAAAACAAAAAAATTAAATTCAATAACCACCAGTCAATGTCAATAAATCGATTAAAAGTCTTCGGCACGCATTGACAACCTGTACAAAATTTATAATTGTTTGGTTCAAATATGTCCATATGTATGTAGCGACCGTTCTCTTAACAACGATGGTCACCGTTTTGACGTTATCGTTTGCTAATTCCAATTCCAAAGACGCACTTCAATTTATACGCAGCACCAAGCCGAAAGGTGTAGGATTTTTTTTTTTAATTTTTTATGGCTATGGTTAATATAAAGTGGTATCGAACATGCCTAGTAAAGTGGCATTTAACCAGTGTTGCCAATTTAGCACTTTTAGTGCTAGATTTAGCACTTTTTAAACTCGTTTAGCACCGAAAAAATTGATCTAGCACCTAGCATCTTTTTTAGCACTTTTATTTTTTTTCAGGGTTTTTTTAAATGTTGGGTATTTCGGGATTCAAAAAAAAAAAAAAAAAAAAAATTGCCGTTTTTCGATTTTTTTCATTGAAACTTACCTATATTTCATGGTATTAGTTTGATTTTCCCATGTTAAAAAAATGTCCGAACATATTTTAATACGTAACATAGCCTTAAAGTTCGGCCGATCCATGTCAATAATAGACCTAATTCGATATTTTTAATTACAGCCACTTCGGTTCTTAAACTGTAAAATTACCCAAATAGGATGGAAACTTTTAATGGGAAATAGGTCCCAACATTGACCTATGCTGAACATTGTCCGCATAAATATGTTCTATCCTACAAGAATGCGGCTAAAACCTTCAAAATATAAATCTTGATCTAAATTGATAATTTTCTTTATTTTCCCAAAATGTACCGAAATGGTACCGTTATATAGTACCTATAGTAGTATATGGTACGGTATACATTTTTTGTAGGAAGTTTTGCCATCCCCTTAGAATCAAAAGTATCAAATTATAGTCGATTCGGTTGAAAATGCCAAAATGCCGAATAATGGGAGTACCGCTCTCTGGTGGCTACTCTGAAACGTGGACCAACATTGATAATTTTTAGTAGGAAGATTTTCTGCAAAATGAGAATGCAAAATATAAAATTGGAGCCATTGAAGCCTCCGTTTGAAAAACGTGCTCACAGGACCAAACTAATGTATAATGGAGGTAACGCTCTATGGGATCCTTTTTAGTAGGAAGACTTTCTACCCATGGAGAATGCAAAATACCAAAGATCTGCAAAATATGGAATATTGGCTACCCTAAAAATGACCGATATATCCTATTTTCAATACCAAACCTTCTTGGAGTAGTAGCAATGTATATGCACAATTTCAAATTCTGGGTGAATTCTAAATTGACATAGAATTTTATTCTGATTAAGAATAAATGTGGTCTCTGGAGAATATTTCCAGGTGATGGAAACAAATTTAATATTCACCCACCCGCCTTGTGAAGGGCATAATTAATTTTTAAGTAATATATATCTCATTATGTTGTATAAACACATTTCTCCCTATAAATTTTTAGCACTTTTATTTGACACTTTTTAAAATTTGTTAGCACTTTCTAGCATTTTTTTAAACCAAATCTAGCATTTTTATCAAAAAAGTTTTGGCAACACTGCATTTAACACCTGTTGTGCCAAAACTTTGCAGATACAACTCGTATTAAACCAACGTTTTGAGAATACAACATTGAAGATCGAAGATAAATTCAAAAAACCATCACTTTGACATTCTTGAAAGTGCTTTAGTTTTGAGTGTAATTCTCAATAGGTCAATAAATACTTAACACATGTTCAGCATATTGGCACAGTTATTGAATAGTAATTGGATTTTATTGTTGAATGTTGTTCGAATTTTGTTTAAATATTTTGTCAATGCGGAAACTGGCAAAAATTTTAATATTGGGGTAAATATAAAATTAAAGCAAAGAGGTAATGAGATAATTATAACGAACAAATTTAAAAGTAAAAAAGTTCGACACGGAATTTTTATATACACAACTATGAGGTGCACATTTAAAATAATTAAAATCGGTCGGGACCTATATATGCGGAATATGCCATTGTAAATTGTCTCCTAGTAGGTTATTTATGATCTGAGAAAATTACAAACACTCATGTTGCGAATCTGGGCTAGGACCCTTAGTGTGCGGAAAATTAAGCGATCATATGTGTGGAGCTATTTAAATAAATATAGAATATATATATTTTTTGGAAATAAGTTTTTTATTCCCTTGGCAAGCGTCCCGGAACATTATAGGGCACTAGTAAAAAGGTGGCATGACTTTAAAATTGTATGTAAAGATATTTCGTCGTCCTCCACGAGTCCATAAAGTAAAAATTAGTATGGACGGTTGATACGCGTTAGGGTGTCAAAAGTTTCACGTTCACGACTCATATGAATATGCTGCTTGTGAATACTGAGGTTATAATCGGTAATCGAAAAATTGGTTTATGCCTTTAATAAAATTTGAGCGTTGTGCCCCATTGTCTACTTTAATTTGTTTAGAGTCTATATTGATTACAACAGATAGTCGATATCAACATCGAATTAAAGGGGACCCCACCAATCTCGATGTTATATGCATTCGTTTGAAGATTTTTCTATGGAACACCCAAAAATTCGAGCGGGATTCGAAAGAGTAAATATCTGTGTCTGGCACGATCTAGAAAATTGGCCTTTTTGATCACATGTACAACAAGCCTAATATTAACAAGTGAAAAAGGTATACTGACCGGTACTGAGGGTGTATACACGTTGGCACGATGAAAATGTGCCTCATCGAAATATTGGTTCTAATCCCCATGTTTCATTGGACCAAATCCGTTACAGAAATTTTTGATTTCATCCCAACTTTTCCCATGTTTGAAGTTAGGGAATATCGGTCCACTCCTTCTGGTACCTAGCACACAGGGGCTAGGTCTAGGCCTAAAGGTTTGATAATGAGCTATATATGAACCATAGCCCATATATAGTTCATTATCGAACCTTACGTTCTAGTTTTTTATCTCGATATCCTCTGCAGGTGAAATGATTACAACAGAGTCTTAGAACCAAACCTATTTTAATAGGGGCCGAATATTAATAATTTTTGGGAGGGAGGTTTGTTACCATATACGACTACAAAAAACCAAATTACAAAGAATTTGGTTGAAAAACGCGTTCAAGAACCCCAAAATACCGAAAATTGCGGGGTACCCTTATATGGGGGCTACCCGAAAAAATTTACCTATATTTATAATTTTTAGTTGAGAGATTTGCTACCCAATCAGAACTCGAAGTACTAAATTAAAGTCAATTCGGTCGAACAATTCGATCAGAACCACCAAAATACCAAAAATTTGGGGGTACCGTTATAGGGGGACTACCAGAAAAAGTGGACCTATATTTATAATTTTTAGTGGAATAATTTGGTACCCAATAAGAACCCAATGTACAAAATTTCAGCAAATTCAGTTATAAAACGCGCCCAAGAACACCAAAATATCGCAAAATTGGAGGTACCCTTATATGGGGGCTATCCGAAAATATGGACCCATATTTATAATTTTTAGTGGAGAGGTTTGCTACCCAATAAGAACTCAAAGTACCAAATTTCTGAGAATTCGGCCGAAAACTGCGATCAAAACCCCCAAAATACCACAAAATTGGGGGTACCCTTATATGGGGGCTATCCGAAAATATGGACCCATATTTATAATTTTTAGTGGAGAGATTTGCTACCCAATAAAAACTCAAAGTACCAAATTTCAGCGAATTCAGTTCAAAAACGCGGTCAAGAACCTCAAAATAGCATTATATGGGAGCTAAACGTGGACCGATGTAGCCCATCATCGAACTTGACTTGTCTGCAGACAAAAAACGACTCTATGCAAAATTTTAGCGATCTATCTCAATTCGTTTAGACGCTAGAATGATTACAGACGCTGATCAAGACTATATACTTTATAACGTCGTAAATGATTTTTTCGATGCGATACAAACGGAAAACTAAACAAACAAAACTAATATACCCTCCATACTATGGTGGAGGGTATAAAAATAGCAGTAAGGGGCTTATATAGTTCATAAGCACAGGTTCTCAGTATGTTCGCCGTTACTCCATCAGGTCCTGGGGAACAACAATATTTAATCGAGCATAGACCCTTTTAAACTTCATCCTCTATTAGAAGAAAGTTTGGAAAATTGTTAATTTCGTCAATATTAAAAACATTATTTGAGTTAAAAGTACTTTGAAAAAAAATCTGCAAACATGTCTGCTATCACTGGAGTCTTTACTACCGTACGTCATGCAACTAGGAAATTCACGAACTTTTCTTTTAGAATTAACAACATTATAAAAGCTTTTAGGATCGGGGAAAATATTTTGTCTAATTTTTGAGAGATAATTTAAATAGCATGTTAAGTTCTCAGAATTGTATTTATGCCTAGTTTTAGAATAATTTGTGTAGGAGAAGGCGTTATAATAATATGGTATAAAAATATGAAACATATGAGTCTATGTTATGTTTACATTCCCACTTAGTATAGGATAACGTGTAACGCAATAAACTAAAGTCAGTCTTCGCAAAATTTAATTTTCGCGTTGGCTTTCGTTTCAAACTATTATTTAAAGAATTATCTTGAAGTTCTAAATTTAAACATAAAGTAGGATGATGTTTATATTCAAGCTCTGCAAATGGAGAACATCTAGACAATGTCACACTTGAGAAAGAAGAAAAAAACAAGGTCAAGAATTCTGTTATTGGCATTTCTTATGTTATTTAATTGTAGTAAACATCTATCAAATATAGTGTCCCAAAAGGCATCCATACCAGGTTCTGAGCTTGTTGACAAAACAGGTACAAAATCAGTAGTATTTTCGCCGAAAATCCAATCAATATGAGGCAAATTAAAGTCACCAAGGCAAATCAATTTTTGAGGTTTCTAAGTGAAATTCGTTTAATTAATTCAGAATGTATTAAGTGAATGTCTACATCAGAATTTGGAGAAATATATGAACATGTTAAAATTAGTAATTTAATTTCACACAAATAAATTCTATGTTGCAATTTTCAATAGAAGAATATCAACCAGCGAAGTGAGTGCGGAAGCGGGCTTATAATTTTTGGACAGACCAATATATGAAAGTGTGAACAGGTCTGCGGAGTTGAACAATTCTGCCAGAGTCGGAAAAAGATAAATATTATATATGTGAGACCAATGTGTTCTGCTGGATCTTGAAAACCACAACAATATTAATATGAGATCAGAAAATGCGTATTGAACATCGGTAAGAACCATTATTCGCCATTTTATGCTGATTAAGAATATAATTGATTTATGGTTTGGTTTAATGTTTTAAATTTATTTTTTAAATTTGATCAAAGTATAGATTATCGGAAGATAGATTATCGAAAGATACCATTATCGTCCTAGTATTCTAAGTAAAAGTAAAAAAGTAATCGAACGCATATTGCGTGAAGTAATCGCAAAAAAATGTGTGTAATAAACTTTTTGCTCCACCGGATATACTTACTTCTCTTAGATTATAGAGTTTGACAGCAATTTCTAAATTACTGATTTCAAAACAATATTTAATACCTCAATACCTATAATCTAATAATTAGAAATTTTAATTACATATATAACCAATTAAATTTTCGCTGTGCGTCTTATTTTCGGGTTGTTATTATCCCCATAATGATCTTCAAGTTCACCGAAGTTCATTCATCGAATGTATTTCCTGAACAGTATTTTTTCAATGGCTATAAAGTTCATGTGATTTATTTCTAAAACAACAACAACAAAACAAAGCTGCATTATCGGGCCTATCTTTCATTACGTTCAATTAATCTAATTATAATTTAGTTGTAAAGAAACCGCATATAACGCCAACAGCACCGCCACCACCCGGCCTCACCAAACCGCATTGTTTTGTTCATCTAAAACATGGCAAGTGTTTTAAATAATATTTTTTTAATTTTTTTCATTTTTTTCAGTTACATAAATGCAATTAATAATAATATTTAGACAAGAGGCGCCAATTGCCTTCTTTGCGGTTTTCGTTGTTGGCGATGTTGGTGGTATTTTTCGAAGACTTAATTACGTCGATGTTTACATGTTGAATTTACATGTTGCTGTTGTTGGGCCAATGTAAATTCAAAATTTAAAATAATTACATTTCCTCGGTAATATTTTCTTTCGTTAAGAGATTTCCCTTAATAAAAAATAGTAATCATCAAAATAAATAATTACACAAAACATAAAGAAAATGAAAAATTTTGCAAGAAAAACAACAACAAGAAATTTCCACGTAAGCCAAGGTAGGTGGTTATTTTAAAGTGAAATTTTCAATAATAAACTGCCAATGTTTTGAATCGATTTTGATATGCATCATGGGAGCAGAAATTTACGAATTACTCATGCAAAAACGTATGCAAAATATTTCACACTATGCAATGTACATTATTTCAATATCGACAGCTTTTTTCAATATAATTATAGTTAACATGGATAAATTTTAATTACTTATCACACGGCATATCTTGAAGTCACTTTCATTTCAACCATGGGCGATAATTTAATGTATTTATATCACCTGTAAGAATACACCTCATTAAGAGCAAAGCTTACTATTAGTTATAGAGGGAACGGGTTTTGACATGTAATCTGAAAAAAGAGAAAATCGGGTTGAAAAACGGGCGTGTCGCTATATATAGTGGACTAGCAAAGTATCCGCTACTTCGTATTCGGAAAGGGAATACAAAAAATAATAATAACATTTCATATGGAAATCGTGAATACGGTATAATTTGTTGTACTATAGTTCTATATAGTTCCACTTCTATTCCTACATCTAATCATACTTACTACTATTCAGTACTCTTCATACACATAATCACTATTTTCCGGTAGTATAAAATGAAAAAAATCGCTATTGCAAACATAAATTTACTGTGAAAAAAATTCATTTCACACATCATTCTAGACTATGTTCAGTACGCTATTCAAAATTTCGTGCAAATCGAAATATATTTAGGGACTTTGGTGCACCATTTACCTTAAATCGGACGAAAACATATATGGGAGCTATATCTAAATCTGAACCGATTTTCATGAAACTTAGCACACATCATTCTAGGCATAATTCAATACGTTGTGCCAAATTTCGTGCAAATCAAAAGATATTTAGGGACATTGGTGCACCATTTACCTTAAATCGGACGAAAATATATATGGGAGCCATATCTAAATCTGAACCGATTTTTCCCAATTTCAATAGGGTTCGTCCTTGGGCCAAATAAGTGACGTATGCCAAATTTCATCCAATTCGGATAATAAATGCGACCTGTACTTTGTTCACAATTTAACATGGACAGACAGACAGACTTAAAAAGTGATTCTATGCATATTCTCAAAAGGAACCATGTGTCTATCTCGTTTCCTTTTGCCTGTTACAAACATATGCACAAATACATAATACCCTGTACCACGGTGTGGTGAAGGGTATAATATTATATATTTTAGCAAATACGTACAGGCTCACGTTAAGTTCCATTTATTACTTTTCGGACACATAAGTACACATTTTGAAGACTACCTCCATTCCATCACCACCACTAAATTTAGTACAAGTTAGTACCAAAAACTTCTTTCTACTCTCCGTCAGTGACCCATATTCTAAATTTTGCGTTTCCGGCTGTCTCCGTTACCCCAATCAAAATGTAATGTATTTTATATTTATTTCTATTTACTATTCGTACACATAATTTCGAGTTTCCAAAGTTGTCTCCATAGCTTAATCCACACATCTAAGTAATCTAAATCCCAAATCTAAGGATCAACCAAATTCAAATTGTTCCAAATTTAGTACCATTTAGTACTTTTCATACCCATAAGTAAAAATTTCTAAAACTACATTAATCCTACACTCTAACAGTAATCCTTATTCCACCAAAATCCAAATTGTACCATTCTGTACTTTTCGTACCCTTATTTTAAACCTACCTCAATATTCCAAACCTGCTTTCAAATAGTAATCAATAAGTCCAAATTTAAGAATTTTAGTTCTGTCTGTTCACAAAATTGTACCAGATTTGGTACCATTCTGTACTTTTCCTACACTCCCAACCTAAGTTGCAACTTTCGGGATTCAAGTTCTACCCGTTCACCAAAGTCCAATTTGTACCAAATTTTGTGCTTTTCGTACCCATAAGTACGAATTTCCATAACTACCTTAGTGCCAAATTGTGCCAAATTTAGACCTATTAGTACACATATTTACAAATTTTCAATACTACCGGCATATCTCAATCTTGCTCTCCAACTGTAATTTGAATTCAAAATTGCAATTCTCAGCCCTATCCGTTCACACAAAAACAATTTGTAAACCATTTGGTATCATTTAGTACTTTTTGTTTCTATAATTAAGAATTTTCTAAACTACCTCAATCCTCCAACAGTAATTTTATTTCCAAAATTCTGGAGTCCAGCTCTATCCGTTCACACTTAATCAAGTTGTACTAAATATAGTACCATTTAGTACACATAAGTACAATGCTTCCATATCTCAATTCTATATTCCAACAGCAACCATTATTCCAAATTTAAGGTACACATAAATACGAACTTCCAAATATGTCTCTATAGTTCAATCTTCAACAGTAACCTTAATTTCAAGATAATAATTTGAGGTTTTCAGCTCTATCCATTCAAGCAAAATCCAAATTGTACTAAAGTTAGTACCATATAGTACTTTTCGTACCAATAAGTACGAATTTCAGAAACTACCTCAATCCGACACTCCAACAGTCATTTTAATTCACAATTTGAAGACTACAGCTCTATCTGTTCACCTAAATCCAACTTGTACCAAATTTAGTACCATTTAGTACTTTTCGTACACAAAGGACAATTTTTTAAACCTACCTCATTTCTGTACTCCAATAGTAGTCCTAATTCATATTTTCAGGATTCCATCATTTTACACTCAACTAAATACAAATAGTACCAAATTTAGTACCATTTTGTACTTTTCATATGTATAAAAATACCACATAATACCACTTCCCAACCGGAATTATAGCGCACATCAAATTACAGCTAATACAAAAAGAAATAACCAAAAGTACCGAACATTTGGGGATACCTTTTTATGGGAGCTTCCTAAAAAGCGGGACGATATATCCCATTCCCAATACCAAACATCCTAGGACTAATAACAAATAGTAAGTTGCAGAATAGGCCTACATGAATATATATCTCAGATCAAATAAAAGCTGCGTGGGGCAGGCTAACAACCTGCGAGTCTTAATAAATCGGATAGTCCGTCCACATGGTATTATAAATTTAATTTTCAGGAAAATGTTGACCATTTTGTGGGGGAGATACCAACCAGAAAATTGGACCGATATACCCCATCTTCGAATTTAAACTATATTTGGAAGAAGGGCAAAGTTTGAATGAAATCGGCTAATACCTTCGAAAGTTATCTTGCGCGCCAGCCAGCTAAACAGACAAACGGACATTTGTCAGTCAGCTCCAAATTTTCTGAAACGTATTTGGTCCAATGAAACGTGGCATTTAAACCAATATGAGGCTCATTAGCAAAGTGTATATACTCTCATTAGCCATTGGGCTAAGGGTAGAAAAATGTCCGCCTGTCTGTTGAAATCACGAAAAAATAACTTACATTGCTACCATTCCTGAGGTGGTTCGTGTTGAAAGTGGGATATATGGGTTTCGGTATAGTCCCCAATATGGATTATGGACACGTTTTTCAACAGAATTGACAGTAATTAAAATTTGTTTTATTCATAACCTCCACCATAGTATGGATGGTATATTAATTTCGGTTTTTCCGTTTGTAACTCATCGACATAATCATTTCCGACCCTAAAAGGTATATTTATTCTTGATCAGCGTAAATTGCTATGACGATCTAAGCATGTCCGTCTGTTGTAGGGGAGACTGGGGCACCTTCGGCACTTTTTTTTTAGAGCTCTATATCTCAGTACTTATTGAACATATATAACAACTTTATGGCTGATTATTGTCCTCTGACTCTTAATTATCAAAAATAGTTCCAAAAAGATATATAAAAATAGTATTAGTTAAAAAATTTTTCAGTTTTGTAAAAAAAGTCAAATTCGCCGAATGTGCCCCAACCCGGGGTACCTTCGGCATTTGATGGGGCACATTCGGCACCATAGTCATAGCCGGGTAATTGTCATCGCTATCAGTCTGGTTGAAATTCTGATCCTCTAAAGGCTCTATTTGGTTTTAATACGCCACACAATGTTTGAATTATAGGGCTTTATTTTCTAGCGGCGGACGTTTACATCTCAAGGTCGCACACACCATCAGAAATAGAGGTTTTCTATCGCATTTTCGTCAATACAAGCACGTTTGATCTTATATATGCATTTTCGGGCCATACTAAAGGATTAGTTTTAAAGACAAACTCAAAAACATTTTAAGGAAATACTATTGCACAATCTGTATATGGCCGAATGTGCCCCACTTTAAAATGCCGAATGTACCCCGAATGTACTTTTTATAGTTTTTTTTTCATTTTTTTCGATCAGATTTGTAAAATCATTATATTTTTAAATATTTTTATAATAATACACATCGTAGTTAACAACTTTTTAATAATATTGTCTTAAAATTTTTAAAAGTTGTATACACGAAATACTTACGAAATTGAATTGAAATATTACAGAAACATCTATAAAAATACAAAAATCTATGTATCTAAATAAGCTTATTAGCTAGAACTTTCAAACTTTGTGTCAGTTATTTATTTCGATATTCGATACCTACGTATCGAAACTAGTGATGTACGGTGAGAGCTTCATATTGAAAACGCGATTGCCGAAGGTGCCCCGATGCCGAAGGTGCCCCAGTCTCCCCTAATCACTCTAGGCTCTAAATGAATTGAGATAGATCGCCAACATTTTGCATAGAGTCTGCAGGCAAACCAAGTTCGAAGATGGGCTACATTGGTCCACGTTTAGGTATAGCTCCCATATAAGGGTTCCCCACCAAATTTCGGTATTTTGGTGTTCTTCAACGCGTTTTTCAACCGAATTCACTGAAATTTGCTACATTGGGTTCTTATTGGGTACCAAATATCGCTCCACTTTTTCTGGTAGCCCCCTATATAACGGTATCCCCAATTTTCAGTCTTTTGAAGGTTTTGTTCGCATTTGTCGCTTTGTAAAGAAATCGTGAAAAAAGTCGAACCTGACGATAATGAAATATAATAATATATAATGATACATCCCGAAGGAAAGAATTGAGATACATTATTAAAATATTGGGTTCGAAATTGACTTATATCGGTCATTAATTAGGCATAGCCCTACACAATATTTTCAAGGCATAGCCTCATACAACTTTGCTCTCTAAATTGCAGTAGTTTGAGAACATGTGTATAAATTTTCCACTCTACCATGCGTTTTCAATACAAATCCGCGTTTTTAGGTTTTCAGATTTTAGGAAAAATCGCCATTAAAAAATCGCTGACATTTGTAATTGATGTACATAATGGTTTACATAAATCGATTGGTAGAATTATCGATATAGGTCCACTTTTTGGTATGTTCCCTAGATTCCAGTACATTTTAGTATACCTATAGTGGAGGATATCCAAATTTCGGCCCGGCCGAACTCAACGCTTTTTCACGTGTTCACTTATACAACCGTATATATTTTAAGTCTTATAAGTTCTAATATCTGTATGACTGAAACTATAATCGCATTTACTGTTGTTATCTAGAGGTGGTGTAAGATATAAATAAAGCTTCCCTTTTAATTATTTAATATATGTTATTAATAATTACAGATGATCAATAATTATATTACTTCCGGTTCGTTTAAACAACACACGCGTATACCATTCACTAAAAGGGACGATAAGCAGATAATTTTTAAATACAAGCTAGTGCATCCATTCCCTTGGCAAGGTAAATTGAAACTAACAAGTCTAAAACGACGGAAATTAATAAATTGCAATGAACTCTGTTGTTGTTTATTTTTCTTTCCACAAACATATTTAATTTGTTCCGAACAAAATAATTATTATTACAAAATACAGAAAACAAAATCATCAGTTTCGGGTGCAATGTTTTGGGGTTATTGTGTAAAATTCGGTTTTTGTTATTTGCAGTTTTTTTTTACCAATCAAGTAGCAGATACAGCAACGATGCTCATTTAAAGTGAAAGTAATCTCTGTTAACAAATTTTGCAGTTAAGTAGGCCTATTACAATCTATTTAAGCCATAAACTACTAACAGTGTAAACTTTTAACAGAGTTTCTTGTTGTTGTTACGGCTTTTGTTGGGTGTTGAATGATGTTGTTGTTGTTACAACGCAGATGCAGCGAATTATATGCAAAAACCTCGAATGGCTTAAAGTCAAGATTAGGAATGTTTTTGAAAGGTTTTTAATTACTTTTCTACATCAAAAGGGGACACATCAAGCGTAAAGGGTTTTTTTGGAATTTTGAAAACCTAACAATGCTGGAACCATCATTTATGTTCATCTTTTAAACCGTTTTTTGTAAACATCACTTTCCTTAACACAATGGTTGTCAATGTCTGTCCATAACTTTTCTTTCAGTGTACGCGCATCTTCATATTATTTCCGCATTTCGCAAAGAAACATAGTTTCATTTTCTTCCTTTTGCTCCAAGTTTCACTTAAGAATCTGCCATCGCATAGCCTTGTTGGGAATAAATAGCCAAATACCGTATAAAGTGATTGCATTAATTTTTACACGAAAAAATATTACCAGGAAAATACGAGTATTGCTACAGACTGATGTCATCCATCCATCTTCTGGTTAATGTTTTTTTTTTTTGCTTTTGGCCTGAAGTGCGTTACGTTACCAGAACAGGTTTCCATGAAATTATTCAATAGCTGCAAGTGCTGTTTTGCAAGTAGCACACCACACTTGAAGATGAAGATCACCAAAATGGACGACAGTTTATGTTCACGAACAAGTCATAAATAAACGGTTGCAACTAATTTTTCTGGAAAATTACCTGAACGTTTGTGATATGGATGTTTCCACTTGTATGATCTCCCAGGATATCAAAAGCATAAATAATTTAGGGAATAAAAATATCAAATGTGAACACCTCATTGAAATTTTGGTTCTATACCCCATGTTTCTTTGGACCAAATTTATTTCAGAAAATTTTGATTTCATCCAAACTTTGTCCATCTTATTATTTCTTCCAAACTTAGTTCAAGTTCGAAGATGGGGAATATCGGTCCTTTTCTTCTGGTACCTCCCACACATGAGCTAGGCCTAAATGCGGGTTATATTTCATATATAGTTCATTATCGAACCTTACGTAATAGTTTTTTATCCAAAAGAGTCTTAGAACCAAACCCAAAACGCGGAACGAATCAGATAACTATTTTAATATAAAAAAAGGGTTTATATGGGGACTACCCCTAAAAGAGGGCGAATATAAATAATACTTGTTAGGGAGATTTGTTACCATATACGACTAAAATATCAAATTGCAGCGGATTCGGTTGAAAAACGCACTCAAGAACCCCAAAATACCGAAAATTGGGCGTAGCTTTACATGGGGGCTATCCGAAAAAATGGACCTATATTTATATTTTTATTGTGGAGAAATTTGGTACCTATTAAGAACTCAAAATGCTAACACACAGCCAACTCGGTGAAAAAATACGATCAAAACTCCCAAAATACTGAAAATTAGGAGGTAACGTTATATGGGGGCTACCAGAAAAAGTGGACCTATATTCATAATTTCTTGTGGAGACATTTAGCACCCAATAAGAATCTAAAGTAGCAAATTTCAGGGTATTCGGTTAAAAAAACGCGCTCAAGAACCCCAAAATACCGAAAATTGGGGGTACTGTTATATGAGAGCTATGCCTAAACGTGGACCGATATATCATCGAACTTGCCTGCAGACAAAAGACAAAACTATGCAAAATTTCAGCACCCTATATCAATTCCTTCAGAAGAATGACTACAACAACCGGACGGAATTTTACTCTGATCAAGAATATATATACTTTATAGGGTCGGAAATAAATATTTCGATGAGTTACAAACGGAATGGCAAAATTAATATACCCTCCATACTATGGTGTAGGGTATAAAAAGTGTCTAATGTGCCTTAGTCTCCCCTACTATTCGGTATGCTGCAGCACAGAGCACTGTGCAATATTTAATCTCAATAGGTATTTTAGGTTGTGTCAATCGGACAAACTTTGATTCTTTGGTAAACCGTTTACTAAAAAAAAGAACGTAAATATACATGGAAGAATATCTAAATCTGAACCGATTTTCACCAATAGGCATAAATTGACTCAAAAATTCTAAAATGCAACTCTGTTTTGTTTCGGGCACATAGATTCATAATTTTTCACCTTAGACGATATTTTCAAAATTTCTTCGCACGATAGTAAAAATGTTTTTTGAGTGGTATTCAACAAGAACATATTTTTATGTTAATACCGTAAATGAGGTGTGATCTTTACAAGAGGCTAAAACTTGGACATATATTGAACATTATTTACCCCCAAAGAACTAGAAATGTCACATTACATTATCAAAATACCAAAAATTGAACTATGCTTTTTTGTGGAATACCAAATACCAGACTGACTATTTTGAAACACAAAACAAATTTAATAATATTGAGAATAAGTACGGCGTCTCATAATATACGGTCGAACTTCCATAATTTGAATCACCATTATCCCGAAAAAAAGTTCGACTCCATCTGTCTCCTTGTCAGTAGCAACAATACATGTGTTTAGTATTTAAGAAAATTCGACTTATGGAAGTTCAGTATAAGTACCGAAGTACCACTCCTATTACAAACAATAGAGTTCAATGAACCACGGGAATAGTCGCGGGATTTAAACTAGGTGATGTGTGGCGTTAAATTACATAGTGTAATGTTTTGTTCATTAGCATCCCGCAGCTATGTAAATACCCACATTAAATATATCTCGAACAGTATCCTGCAGCCACTCACTGAGCAGTGAGAAATGCGGATCATTGTATAACAAAATCATCAGCATCATCATCCACGTTGTCGTCATCATGAATCTTGCAAAGTTGTCACACAACAACATTCAGACTGACGGCAAATGTGACGACAAACTCGTGCGTAAAATTTAATGAAGAAATTTTCACGACAACTACAGCAAAAACAACAACGACGACTATGAAGACAACAACAAGTAGCAGAAAGTCTTTTTCCTCCATGTGACAGTGAATCATGAAATTCAAGCCACAATTCAATGTTACGAAGTATTACCGGGTGGAGGAAAATAAGTGAATATCAAAACATGAAAAAAAATGGTCTGGACTTTCAAGTCACGGTCTCATAACGTGTGGCGTTCGCTACCAGGGAACATCATGTGTGTGCGTACGTTTGTGCTGTTTGTTTTGATGGCGAGAAAGATGTCTATGTCATTTCAAAAAAGAAGAAGAAAATTGATTAAACTCAATATGGAGTTACAGGTTAGCAACTTTTCTCAACCCCCCCACCCCTCTACACAATTTGTTATGCCATCGATATGGTCGACCACTTTATCCATCCATGGCAAATGGTTCAAGTGTAAAGTGCAGCTGCTTGGAACTAATTGTGTGTGATTTCGAACACAGAGTATAGACTGGTAAACAAACATTTAGATTGATGGTCGTTACAACTTGTCTGCAGCGTTTGCTGTTATAGACAAGGTTTGAGGTAACATATTACGCATCGTTGTGGTTCGATGGTCGCATTAATGCTTGGTTTGATCTTTTCACAGTTACAGGTTCACATGCCGCATGGTAGCATAGGCTTCTTGTTATTAGCATCTGTTGTTGCTGCTGCTCATTCTTCTTTATTGTTGTTGTTGTTTTGAGCTCCAACATAGGCGACATAACAAGAAATCATATTGTTAATCAAAATGAATGATTAAATAATAATATAAACAATAACAATAATCACACGAATACCGGTGGCAGCAATAACAACAATGTTAATGTTAATAACAACGACATCAGTAATGTGCAAAAAACATGTTTTATGTTTGAGGTGCTTGCTGGTTGTGTGATTTCTTGGTTGACGATTGAATGACCCAAAACAAAAGACTTAAGAAACATACTTGTTTATGTTTCTTTGCTCTTTGCATGTTTTTCGTTTTTGTTTTATTCACATTTCAAATGACATGGAATTGCCATACAAATCATTCACATATTAACACATATAATGTCATGGATATAAGTTAATACGATGTAGTACAATAACCATTTGCTCGAATTGTATTATCCATGTGCAGTGTTTTTGCCCCAAATGTAGCACAATTTACTTCGGGTGTTATTTTAATTAACACCAAGTGTTTTTTTTTTCATAGCGTACCACCACACCATTGGTGTAAAATATTTTAATTGATATTTTGTATAGAGTTATTATGATGGGTGGTAAGTAGCAATTTCAATAGCATTTGAATTACAATATCATTTGAAAGTGCACGTGGGAATTTATATGAGGACTTTGATGGGGAGTACCAATGAATTATTTTTTCAGATTTATAAATAAACTAGCATATACAAGCTACTTCATTAGCGAATGTGGGATGTATTTAAAACCCTATACCGACCATTATTAAAATTATAGAGCCATTTAGTGCATATGTTCTCCTATAATACGTTTTTCAAATCAACCTCAACCCTACACACCCATTCCGACCGCAACAGAAATCTACCTTTATACTAAATTTGTACAAGAGTACAATTGTAATAATTATTTTGAAAAAAAAAATCGAATATAGCTTCACCCAACTACAAATTGAGTATCAGTTAGTGCACATTAACATAAATTTCCATAACTACCTACTTTAACAATCATAAGTACGAATTTCCAACACTTCCCACATACCCCATTCTTAATTCCAAATTTCAGGATTCTATCGGTTCATCTAAATCCAATTTGTATCACATTTAGTACCACTTAGAACACATAAGTACAAATTTCCATTACTACCTACATCATGCAATCCAATTGAAATCATGATTTAGATAAAATTTTAATTATAAGGTGATGATAAAAAAGCAACCTCAGACAATAAAGCATTTGAAAACATTTTTAAGTAGATATATAACTGAAAACAAACTTTGGTGATATTCGACATAACCAAAATGTGAACATTTTGTTGTCACATTAATTTTATCAGAGCTCTAATGGTTCACCTAAATCTAAATTTTCGAAATTTAGAAATCATACAATCGATTTCATTTCCATTGCTTTCCAAGTTTCAGGATTCCAACTCTATTGGTTCAACCACAATCCATGATCCTAAATCCATGTTTCAGGATACAAACTCTTTCGGTTCACCCAACATTCAAAATGTACCAAATTTAGTAGACAGTAGTACAAATTTCAAAAACTTCAAACTTAACCAAAACCAACACCCCCATCCTAAATCCATGTTTCAGGATTCCAACTCTGTTGGTTCACCCACAATTTAAATTGTAACAAATTTAGTACACATTAGTAAAAAATTCTAAAACTTCCTATATATCTCAATGTTACAGCCTTAACAGTGATCCTGACTCCAAACTTTATGATTCTAGCTCTATTGGTTCATCTAAAATTCAAATTGTACCAAATTTAGTACCATTTAAACATGTATTAACATATGTTATTTTCACAAAATACTGCATATTCCAGAAAAACTAATCAATCTACACATTAATATCGATCATAAATGAAATTTGAGTACCATTTAGTACCAAATTTCATGATTCGAGCTCTAAAGGTTCACATAAATCCAAATTTTTCCAAATTTCGAAATCATGTAACCGATTTCATTTCCATTGCTTTCCAAGTTTCAGGATTCCAACTCTATCGGTTCACCCACAATGCAAATTGTACCAAATTTAGTACACAGTAGTACCAATTCCCAAAACTTCCTACATACCCCAATCCTAAGTACAATTTAAATTGTACCAAATTTAGTGCACATTAGTAAACATTTCTAAAACTTCCTATATATCTCAATGCTACACCCTTTACATTGATCCTGACTCCAAATTTCATGATTCGAGCTCTATTGGTTCACCTAAAATTCAAATTGTTCCAAATTTAGTACCCATAATATTGATTTCTTAAACTAAATCCTCAACTTAATCCTACACCTCTACAATGATACTGACTCCAAATTTCATATTCCCGCTCTATCGGTTCACCCAAATCCAAATTGTACCTATTATATTCCGATTTAGTACTCTTTGTACACATAAGTAAAAAAATTGTACCAAATTTGGTACATTTTCGCCTACGTATTGTTCGAATGTCCAAAAAACTCTTTGCTATATATATTCTACGCTCCATCAGTGACCCTCATTAAAAATTTTAGAGTTCTAGCTCTACCGGTTCGCCAAATACAAAGTACGAATTTCCAAAAACCCAGCTTTAGCTGTCACCTTTGGACCAAGAGTGACCCTCACCCAAAATTTCAAGATTCTAGCTTCAGCTGTTTCGTCTGAGAGTTAAGGAATCGTTAAATCAGTCAGTCAGTCAATCATTTCACTCTTTTATTAGTATAGATAACAAAAACGTAAATTCATTCTTTACTCTATAATAATATATTGTAATATACTTTTTATCTTAAGGAAACCCCCCCTTTCACGATTTTATTTTTTCAAGATTTTCAATGGGCTGGTAAATCAATACCAATGCTTGTTAAGGTTTGTAACTTTACACATATATAATTGAAGATTTAAAAGAGAAGAAAAATAATTTCCAAAAAATTTGGAACCGATTGGATTATTAGTTTTTGAGTTATCGTGCCCGCCATTCGCAAAAAAAATGTTTGGAGAAAAACCCGTTTAAAGTTTAAGAAGCCCTTCAGCCGTCACTTGATGCTGACACAATAAATCGGCTATATCTTCAAGAATTCTTGAGGTTTTCACTTGAAATTTTGTAAAGACGTTTTTTAACCAGTGTAGATTCGAATTATATCAAAAAAATTTTGACCCCCCCTGGGGGGGTCCCCTTAACAACAATGCGGTTTCAGACATGGCAAATCCACAATAGACCAAATTTTCACACTGCGCCAAATCCTGAAAAGGCCCACGAAAAATTTAAAGCCATGTATGCGTTCAGCATTATGCAGGATAACATTAAGTGGCACAAGGTCAACAGTTAAAGTCGGAAGGGACTTCTCGCAGGCCTTCAATACCGAACGAGGATTCAAACAAGGTGACAGTTTATCGTGCGATCTTTTTAACATCCTGATGGAAAAGGTCATACGAGATGCAAACTTTTTACATGGGGCTGTACTGTTATATGGTGGTAATATTAAAAGTAGAACCACACTGAAATTTGCATGCAACGAATTTTTTATCCATCAATAACTTAAACCAGTGAGCGGAGCAGTATAGTCGGACGGGGCCGACCATATTATACCTTACACAACTTGCACGAAAAACTAACTTTCTGTGGATCTATATTCTGAGCTTGGGCAAAATTTCGCGATTTTTGAACCATCTGGACCATCTAGAGACCTACAATTATTACTAATGTTCAGTACAGCCCTTCTAATTACCTGTCCAGATACCCTTCCCTTGTGTTGTGATCTTCTTATTCACATTGCAGCCTATGGATCGACTCGAAAAAAATACAAAAAATTAAGTTTTCGGTCCATTTCATCACAATATAATTATCTGATCGTCACCGAAAATTGTAGGCGTTATGCTTGACCATAACTGGAACTTCATGGAACATTTTAAAGCGATCAGCGCTATATTTCCGCTCTCTAGTGTG
This sequence comes from Musca vetustissima, assembly GCF_032173495.1. Lineage (NCBI taxonomy): Eukaryota > Metazoa > Arthropoda > Insecta > Diptera > Muscidae > Musca > Musca vetustissima. The sequence goes on along the minus strand of NW_026880964.1, from coordinate 348 downwards.
TTAAAGGGTTACTAAATAATATCTGAATACATAAGCACCTGTAAATATTTAAGTGTAACTCCCACATCTGAGTACATACGACCATATATTTGGTATCAATTTAAAGGTCAACCACTGCCCTTGGATGTACCAACAACTTTTCGGGTATATGTACTTCAGGGGTAAATCTATACGCTATAGAATACAAATTTTGTCAGGGTCCATTTGACACGCTAAATATTTACCGATCCTTATCAAAACAGGCATGCTTATTCTCTGGCCCGATCCCCTTCTCCATGCAAAAATTCGCGGTGTTTGGGCCATAATTGCGGCCTCTGGAGCGACCAGAAAAACCGACAAAATTAATGT